>NW_007728980.1:75289-77434 GCF_000696425.1 Galeopterus variegatus | reverse complement strand
TTTTGCCATGTAGCTAGGGTATTTATGTATCTTCCTAAGGAAATTGTACAATTTACCCCCATTGTGTTGGCTGCTCACGGTTTACCAGTTCATTTAGTCAGTGCTCACAAATTAGTCTGTTAGAATGCTTCCCTGATTCAGTGTTGAGTTTATAGGAAATTAAAATGTATGTTCATATATAAGTACCCAAAACTGAGTTACATACCTGCATTCAGAAAAGGTAAGTTATCTTTTCCGTTCACACTTTCTGGGGCTGGACATTCACATACCAGTGCACACTAGGAAAGAATAAAGGAAATAAAATATATTTAGAAATAATCTAAATGAGGATAAAATTTTTATATATTTTGCAAAACCTGATACTATGTACATAGTTTCAAAAAGTTTTGAACAAAACATTTTTGTAAAATTATTTCCAACCTTATCTTTACTATGAAATGCATTCCCTTATTATTTACTTTCACTTATATGTAATATGGTTGTATTATATAATTATAGGCTTCATTTCAGTTCTAGTTATATTCAGGAAACAAAAAAAGAGGAAAAAGATTGTCTCCAATATGCTAGAGATATGTTTCTAGTACAGTAACTCATATTTGATAAACTGAGTTGTTTTGTGTTTCTTTCACCTGGGATGATTTCATACAACAAAACACAAATTATTTTCTAAATTTTCAGTAAAGACAACTTTAAATAAAAGATCAAATGTACTGAAGCACCTCCTTACATAGAGCAAAAGTATATTTTTGTCTCCAGCAAAACAATGCAAATACTTGTTCATAATGTAGAAGGACCACTTATAAATAAGCTGACCTCTGGAGTCCATGACTAACTGATTAAGCTCATGACCTTCACAGAACTGACAATTCTCTGGACAGAAAGAGAGAAGAGACACAGAAAAGCACATTGGCATGTTCTTAGTAAATCAACCATGATAGGAGAGAATGCCCCAGACAGTCCACCAGTAAGCGTAGTATGAAACTGTAACTAACAAAGGAAGCAAAACATTCCTGGCCCCAGGAGGTTGGCAAAGAACCTATTTTCAGGTACACATACTCTAGCAATTGTCTCTTCAAATGAATTTGCTTCTGTCTCTAGCCAAAAATCAAACAAAAATAAATAAATAAAATGGGAAGGAGAAGGAGGAGACTGAATTTTCAGAGCAAATATGCTAGATACAAACAAGTAAATGGAAACAAAACAACGAACCAATGAAAAGCCCAGAAGGTTCTTTTGATGAGAAATTCTAATGGGCTTGATCAGCCATCCTTCCGTAGGTCCTGCACGGCTCTGCTTAAGAGACTCCGAGGGTCAGACCACCCTCCCCAGCAGTTTCTATCAGAATTTCTTGGGCTATTTCCCAGCTGTTCTCTCTTTCTCCCTCCACTTTTCCTCCCCCAGACACTGGCCCCCTTTGAGAATCATTGACATTGAGGTCATTATTAATGACGGAATGTATATTTTCTACAAACATTTTGAGGAGGAAGGCAAATTATTCTAAACATTGATTTAAATATTACTTTATTCTTATAGTTCACCACCCATTCATCAATCATAACATTCATCACATTACTCTCAGTAAATTCTTGAAAGGGAAAAATGTGTTTTCATAATTTCATAATTGGGGTCCCACTTTATTGAAAGAATGAGCAAACTACTCTTAAAATTTTGTGATCTCTAAATCATTTTCCTGATCACCCAGAAGTCAGAGGTAGTCCCTTTTTTTAATCCACACTAGTTTGGAAATGCACTTCCCAAATCTCTAGGGCAATGTGCAGTGATGCCTAGACATACTTAAAATTCTTTATTTTTCCCATTTCCCAGTACTTCCTCTATTCCTTTCTGCCTATGTAAGGCTGTTAAAATAAGCATTTTACTCATCATATCAGGTGTCTGCTCTAGCACGTATGATGATTATTTATGGTCTAATCAAATCCAATATTCTCAGACTGTTTTGTAAATCTTTTCATGATTTGTCCCTGATACCCTTTCACATAATAACTAGGTATACAGCTATGAGTCATCTTCCTTTCCAAAAGAAGATCATCATTTACAATATAACTTACAGGAATGGTTTAGACTGAAACTTTTTAGTGAAGAAGTAAATAATTCACAGAGATGAGGCCATTATTGAAATACTGTTTT
>NW_007728980.1:73278-74883 GCF_000696425.1 Galeopterus variegatus | reverse complement strand
GAATGGAGGCAGCCCTGTGTCCTTGTAATCAAAGACAACTTTATATTCCCTAACAGAAAATCTGTATTATTTTTATCAAATTGATTAAAAAAAATGTGACTTTCATACACTCATATGTTCCATACAAACTGGAAGGCAGACATTTAGGACAATTTCAACTTACTAGCTTTCTTATTTTGTAATTTTAAGTATTTTAAAACTCTATTATTCAGAATGCTCTCAAGATTTAAAGCCATGGTACATAAACAGAAAATATCCAATAAATAATAATTTTTTTTTAATATTTGGACTATAATTATTGTCTTCAGTTGTGCTAAGTTGAGCTGTGTAACCTCTATGTCTCTATTATACTGAAAGTTTTTTGAAGACAAGAACCATATTTCTTTTGCTTATTTTATTTAATTTTTTTACTATTGACTCTAGAATCATTTTCACACTATGCTAGATGCTACAGAGAATGTAAAGATGAAAATGATGTGGAATTTATGTTTAAAAAGGCTCAAGCTATATATAATGTTATTTACTAAAGTTGTGATAGATATTTGCAGTGTTACACACCTATACAGTTGTAATGACTTCACATTTGTGATTATGAGCAGGAATAGTAAATATCACATGCTCCTTGTGCCACACATAGCACCATAAGTCTTTTGATTTCAATGAATACTTAAAAAACTATCATTTGATTTTAAGTGCCCAAGGAAAAAAAACATAAAAGTAATAAAATAAAAGTATTGCAGCTTAATAATTTTGAATATCAAATACCATATCAATTTTCCATGCAATGGGCCAGAAAATTAGCCAAATTTTAAGAAAAATGATCATATATCACTAAATAACTCCATCAAAGATTAATACTTTCATATATATTAGTTTATTTTTTAAGTTGTGATTCTCAAAGATTGGTCCAGAGTTCCCAGGAAGACCCTGATCTATTATGAGGGTAAATATGAGAATCATTGTGCTTAGTTGATTCATCCAGTCTCGTGACTTTAAATACCATCCAAATACCATATGCCTCACAAATATACCATTCTAGCTTGAATAGCATCCCTTAATCCCACACTTAAACATACAACTGCTTGCTTACATCTGCGCTTGGATGTTGAAGAGGAATTTCAAACTTAACATCTCAGACTCTCCTGTTTCCCTTCATCTGCTTTTTCTAGTTCTCCTTATCACAACAAATGGCAATTCCATTCATTACCTGTCTTTTGCACTTGGAGTCTGATCACATTTAATTTCCTCTGTCGATACCTCCCTCTTCCTACCCATCTTCATTTCAAGCTTGAATTTTGGCAATAACCTCTTCATTCTTTTGTCTTCACTTACTTTCAAACCATTCTCAATACAGCAGCCAGAATGATCTTCTTAAAACATAAGTCAGAACATTTCACTTCTGTGCTCAAGAAGTCCCAATTGGCTTTAGCTCAGAGTCTAGTGGTCTGCAAGGGAGTACATGATGAACCTCTGCCTCATGAACCTCTGTCCTCAACTCCAACCACTCTCCTGCTCAACCCTTCCACTCCATCACACAGGTGTCTTTGATCTTCCTTCAACACAGCAATCATTTTCCTGATCACCCAGAAGTCAGAGGTAGTCCCA
>NW_007728980.1:64886-73212 GCF_000696425.1 Galeopterus variegatus | reverse complement strand
AGAAGTCCCAATTGGCTTTAGCTCAGAGTCTAGTGGTCTGCAAGGGAGTACATGATGAACCTCTGCCTCATGAACCTCTGTCCTCAACTCCAACCACTCTCCTGCTCAACCCTTCCACTCCATCACACAGGTGTCTTTGATCTTCCTTCAACACAGCACGCATGCTGCCATCTCAGGACTTTTGCTTTTGCTATTCACTCCAGAATTCTTGTTCCTGTCATATATCCACATGGCTCACTCCCATATTTCCTGAAAGTTTTAGCTCAAATATCACATTATCAGGGAATCTTTCTTTGACCATTCAATATAAATGACCACACCAACACTTCCCCATTCCTTTTCCCTGTCTTATTTTTTTCTATAGAATATAGTACCATCTGATCAATAATATATTACTCGTTAATTTGTTAATTGTTTAATTCCTCTGGAGGTGGCATGTGTTGCTGAAACTGCAGAAACTAGTAGAATACCCAGAACATAGGAGGCAGTATTGTTTGATAAATAAATGACTGCAAACACCCTCTAAAGGTAAGTAAGCCCAGTTGTATTGTTTTCAATTTTATGTTTGGGCAAAATAATGGGACGGAACCTTTTGAGACTTTTGCTATTCAAAGACTCCACCTTTTCCCTGTCCGCTGCTGATCTAAGTCCACTGAAAACACTGCTTCAAAGAAAGGGGGCAAGATAACCTGAGAAGGGCAGAAGATCATCAAAATACTAGTTATGTTCATAGTCCAAAGGAAATGTATTATTGCTCTACTTGTATCATCTTTGCCAGTATTTTTGTAGAAATCACAACCACTTTGATCACTAGTACTGTGCCGCATGCAAAGATAACATAGATATCAAACAAAAAGAGGAGACAGGCAGAAGCTGAGCTGAACTCAGCTCATCCACAGCCTCACTGGATGATGCTCCTAAAAATCTTCCCACCCTGACAAGAAGCTGAGTCATTTTCATCGCAGGGCAAAGGAAGGGTTATGCTCAAGGGGAAGTCTTTGTCTCTGTCAATCCTGTTGGCTGCAGCTTACTTGGGTTTTCTAATTTTTCACCTGATTTGATAATTTCGCTTCCTAGTTCTCCTTTCTCTATCAACATTTTTTTGACAACTTCAAAGGTTGTTTTCTAAACGTCTTCCTCTTTCCTTCACAATCCTACAGTCCTCTTTACACCCCTATTCCTTTCTTCATTTATTGACCCATTAATTGGAAGAGCATTATTTGCGGCCAAATATTTTCCCTTCTATAAAACAATTTTGGATTTTACCTCTACAACGTAACATTGACTTCATTCATTCATTCATTTTTCCTGTGTCAGACTCTGTTTTAGGCTCTGAGGATAACAGAGATGATAAAACAGACATACAGTTTTCTCTAGTGAGGGAAATCAATAATAAGTGAGACAAACAAGTAAAATACATATGACATTGGACAGTGACAAGTACTAAATACAAAAAAATAGTGCAGAGAAGGGAGATAGAAAGTTTTGGGGTACACATTGCAATTTTAGAAAGGATGGCAGAGAAGACTTCAGCAAGAGGTGACATTTTGCACAAAGACCAGAAGGAAGTAAGGGGATGAACCACATGATTACCTGGAAAAAACACTTCAAAGGCAAACTGAAAAACAAAGTACGAGAACTGTGTGTTCAAACCTGGAATGTTTCAAAGAAGAGTAAGGAAGACAACAGGCTGGATTGTCCTAAGCAATAGAGAGGCTTGGGAATAAGGTCAGGGAAGTAACAGGGGCCAAATCCTGTACAACTTTATGAGTTACCTCACTGACAGGATTTGAGTTGATACTTTCAGAGCTGAGAAGCTACTAGAAAAATGGCTTATTCCAAGCTACGTTTGAACAGAATCATTTTGGTTGCTGTGTTGAGAATAGACCACAGTGTAGAGGGTGGGGTGGGGGATCAGTGGAGGGGGAAGGAAGAAACCAGGGAGATATTTAAGAGACTCACTTTTAAGAGACTTCAGGCATTCCTTGTTTTACTGTGCATTGCATTATTGCACTATGCAGATAGTGCATTTTTTACAAATTGAAGGTTCGTGACAACCCTATGCCAAGCAAGTCTACTGGCACCTTTTTTCCAACAATGTGTGCTCGTTTCCTGTCTCTGTGTCCCACTTTGGTAATCCTCACAATATTCCAAACTTTTTCATTATTACTGTATCTGTTACGGTGATCTGTGATCAGTGATCTTTGATGCTACTATTGTGGTTTTGGGGCGCCATGAACCATATCTGTATATGATGGCAAATTTAATCAATAAATGTTGTATGTGTTATGACTGTTCCACCAACCAGCTGTTCCCCTGTCTTCCTCCCTTTCTCAGGCCTCCCATTTTCCTGAGACACAGCCATTTTGAAATTAGGCCAGTTAATAACCCTACAATGGCCTCTAAGTGTTCAAGTGAAAGGAAGAGTCGCACATCTCTCACTTTAAGTCAAAAGCTAGAAATGACAAAGCTTAGTGAGGACAGCATGTTGAAAGCTGAGACAGGCTGAAAGCTATGTCTCTTGTGCTGAACAGTCAGAAAAATTGTGAATGCAGAGGAAGAGTACTCGAAGGAAATTAAAAGTGCTACTCCAGTGAACACACCAATGAAAGAAAGCAAAACAACCTTATTGCTGATATGTAGAAAGGTTGAAGGCCTAATCTAGAGCAAGGCCCCAACTCCCTTCAATTCTATTAAATCTGAGAGAAATGAGGAAGGTACAGATGAAAAGTTTGAACCTAGCAGAGGTTGGTTCATGAGGTTTAAGGAAAGAAGCCATCTCCATAACATAAAAGTACAAGGTGAAGCAACAAGTGCTGACATAAAAGCTGCAGCAAGTGTTCCAGATGATCTAGCTATGGTCATTGATGAAGGGGGATACATGAAACAGCAGATTTTCAGTGCAGATGAAACAGCATTCTGTTGGAAGAAGATGCCATCTAGGACTTTCATCATTAAAGAGGAGAAGTCAGTGCCTGGCTTCAAAGGTTCAAAGGACAGGCTGATTTTCTTGTTAGGGGTAATTCAGTTGGTGACATTAAGTTGAAGCCAATGGTAAGCTTACCATGGTGAGCACTTACCATCCTGAAAATCCTAGGGCCTATAAGAATTATGCTAAATCCACTTTGACTGTGCTCTATAAATGGAACAACAAAGACTAGATGACAGCACATCTGTTTACAGCATGGTTTACTGAATATCTTAAGCCAACTCTTGAGATCTACTGCTCGGGAAAAAAGATTCCTTTCAAAATATTACTGCTCATTGACAATGCACCCAGTCATGCACTGCACCCAGTCACACAAGAGTTCTTATTTTTTTTAACTAATTTTTTAAATTTATTATTTGTAATCAGAAATCTTCCAACAAAGAAAAGCCTAGGACTGGATGGCTTTACAGCTGAATTCTGCCAAACCTTTAAAGAATTAATACCATTTCTCTTAAAGATTTTCCAAAAAGTTGAAACAGAAGCCATTGTCCCAAACTCATTCTATGAGGCCAACATAACTCTGATACCAAAACCAGATAAATATACAACAGAGAAAGGAAACTACCGGTCAATATCCTTGATGAACATAGATGCAAAAATCCTCAACAAAATACTAGCAATCAGATTACTGCAACACATCAAAAAAATTATACACCATGATCAAGTGGGAGTCATCCCAGGGATGCAAGCTTGGTTCCACATACACAGGTCAATAAATGTGATAAACCACATCAACAAAACCAAGGGAAAAAACATATGATTATCTCAATCGATGCAGAAAAGGCATTCAATAAAATTCAACATCCCTTCATGATTAAGACTCTCAACAAATTAGGTACAGAAGAAAATTATTTCAATACAGTAAAAGCCATTTACAACAAACCAATCGCTAACATCATGCTGAATGGGAACAAGAATAGGAACAAAACAAGGATGCCCACTCTCACCACTCCTATTTAACAAGGTATTGGAAGTACTAGCCACAGCAATCAGGCAAGAGAAAGAAATAAAGGGCATCCATATTGGAGAAGACAAAGTCAAACTGTCCTTGTTTGCAGATGACATGATGTTATACATTGAAAAACCTATAGACTCTACCAAAAAACTCTTACAGCTGATTAACAATTTCAGTATGTTGCAGGATACAAAACTAACCCCAAAATCAATTGTGTTTTTAGACTCCAATAACAAAGTAGCAGAAAATGAAATCACCCAAGAATTCTGATGGAGATGTATGAGGAGATTAATGTTGTTTTCATGACTGCTAACATAACATCTATTTGCAGCCCATGGATCAAGGAGTAATTTCAACTTTCAAGTCTTATGATTTAAGAAATTCATTTTTGTAAGTAAGGCTATAGACGTGAGAGGATTGACTCCCAATTTTAAAAGAAGTTTTCCTTTGGGTAAAATGTTATCAAACAGCATCACATGCTACAGAGAAATTTTTCATGAAAGGAAGAGTCAATCATTGTGGCAAACTTGATTATTATCTTAGTTTAAGAAACTGCCAGTCACCCCAGCCTTCAGCAACCACCACCTTGGTCAGTCAGCAGCCATTAACAGCGAGGCAAGACCCTCCACCACTGAAAAGATTATGACTCGCTGAAGGATAAGATAGTCATGAGCATTTTTTAGCAATAAATTATTTTTAAAGCTATGTACATTGTTTTTTAGACATACACTTACACTTAATAGACTACTGTACATTTAATAGACTACAGTATACTGTAAACATAACTTTCATATGAACTGGTAAACCAAAAAACCTGTGCAACTAGCTTTATAGTGATATTTGCTTTATTGTGGTAATCTGGAACCAGAACCCCAATATTTCCAAGCTTGTACTGTGAAAATATAGATGATAGAGAATGTTGTTAGTAGTGAAGGAGTCACAGGTGATTGGATTCTGGATTTATTTTGAAAGTATAGGTAACAGAATTTGCTGAAAGTATAAGAGAAAGAAGTCAAAGAAGTCTCCAAAATTTAAAAAAAAAATAGTTTTGGCTACCTAATGCAATAGTAACTTAAAACATTAGCTTTGTAAAAAGACAATTTTAGTACTTATTTTGTAATCTTTTCTGTCTACTGCTATGTGATTTTAACATTTTACCTTCTATGTGTGTATATATCAAATAAAAGTATGAACCATCCTAATATGGTGAAAGACCCTCTGAACAATGCTTCCTTGATGAGAAATATGTACTAGTAATATGATTTGAGAAAATAAGTGAATAAATGTAAGTGAGTGGAACAAATTTAGATTTTCATTTGTATCTTATTTCATGCTCTAGAATTTATGTAAGTTTCAAAATTAAAAATGTAGATTTCATATTAGGAGTATCGTTATGGACTGAATTGTGTTCTCCAAAATTCTTAAGTTGAAGCTCCAATCCCCAATGCGACTTTATTTAGAGAAGAGAAACTTTATGGAGATAATTAAGATTAAATGAGGTTATAAGTTGGGCCCTTGATATCCTATACTTCTGGTATTCTTTCAAAAGAAACAAACACCCATATCTTCCTCCACCCCTCCCCTCATCTCCTGTGCACACACAGAAAAAAAGGTCATATGAGGATGCAGCAAAAAGGCAGCCAGCTGCAAGTCAAGAAAAGAGCCCTCACTAGGAACTGAATTGACTGGCACTGTGATCTGGGATTCCCTAACCTCTACAACTATAAGGAAATTAATTCCTGTTCAAGTCTCCCAGTCTATAGTATTGTGTTATGGAAGCCCTTGCTAACTAATACAAGTATGACACTTGTATCTGCTTCAATCTGCATGAGAGATAACATGTGTGACTCTCATGGCACTTGACTATGGTACTAAAAGAAGTTCCATTTTTTTCTTCCCAATTCATGTAAACCAGTGAGAAGGATGTTATTTTAGGGATAACCTCTATTTGGGTTATGTTCTCTTTTCATGTGTGTCAGTCATTGGGGACTTAAATCACCATTAGTAACAGATTGTGTTAATATACTTCATATAGATTTAATTCAGCAGATCTACAGAAGAGTCCGTGCATTTGCAGTTCTAAAAAGCACTCCAGATGATTCTGACCATGCTTCGAAAAACACAGAGGTAAAGTTATTCCCATATAGCTTTTCTAAATATCATGCATATTTGGCCTTACTACATGTTCTTCATTCAATCACAAATATTCTTAGGAATCATGAAGAAAGTTTAGTCCCTTTATAAAAAATTTCCAAAAGGTCAGTTTTACTAAGAATCCAGACAGGATGAAGATGATGCCAAAAATGTTTGGTGTGTTTACCATGTTAGTCAACATACACGGTGTGTATTGCTACACTGTCACCACCTATTTCTAGAACAGCTTAGTTAGGTCCTTTTTAAGTTCATGTTACTGAACCAAAAACATCATATTTGGCTTTGGTGGGTTATATTTCTAGGTATCAAGTTCTCCATTTATGAAAAAAAAGAACGCGATTCAATTTGCACTACCATATACTAGAGACATAGTCTAGAGTCAAGGGGTGAACAAGCTTTAAGGAGAATAGAGAATTGGCTAGTAATAGATTCAGAGTCAGAGAAAGTAGCTTTACTTTGAAATGGGAAGTATTTCTGCTACTGGTCCCCTGGTACACTGCTACAGGTCCAGGTATAGTTATCTGCCTGTTTCTGCTCTCAGCCCTCAGCAAAGCCTCTAAATCCCCCCTCCTTCATTTTGATACAAGTGTTCATGTGGTGGTAACAAAGATGTCTTATTTAAAATTCCAAAGGGAATAAGAATGAAATGAAAGGACCTAGCCCCAAGACAGTGGTCTTGAATGCACAAATCCAAAGAGGATTTGCTGCAAAATTTCACCATGGTTCTGACATTTACAAGCAACCTATTTAAACTTTGGGCCTATTTGGAATATTTTCATAATCAGGGATATGTTGCAAGAGGAGAGGAGGGGGACAGAGAAGAACAAAGTTTGAGGCAACAGAGAAGAGTGTAGCCTATTCTGAGGCAAGAATAATATGGTTTTTGAAAGAAAAGCTTAGATTTTTTGTGAGGTTAATGATTTGTTAAGTATTAGACAAACACTATCTCCCATGTAGATGTTTCCTAAATACCAAAAATCAGATACGCACTAAGATAAGGAACACTAAACCAGGCCTGATCATGAAAAAAAGAAAAATGTTCATTTATAAAGCTTTTCTTCTAAGATCAGGAACAAGACAAGGGTGCCCACTCTCACCTCTTCTCTTCAACACAGTACTGGCAGTTCTAGCCAGAGCAGTTAGACAAGAAAAAAATATATGGTGAAAGGTGCACATCTAGTTTCATTCTTATGCATATGGATATCCAGTTTTCCCAGTACCGCTTATTGAAGAGGCAGTCTTTTCCCCAATGTAGATTTTTCTTACCTTTGTCCAATATCAGGTGGCTGTAAGCCTGAGGGGTGATTTCTGGGTTCTCAATCCTACTCCACTGGGCTGAGTGTCTATTTTTATGCCAGTATCATGCTGTTTTGGTTACTATAGCTTTGTAGTATAATTGAAGTCAGGTAGTGTTATGCCTTATTTTTATGCCTTATGTTATTAGGCTTTATTTTTCTGCTCAGGATTGCTTTGGCTGTATGGGGTCTTTTGTTGTTCCATATGAATGTTAAGATTGTTTTTTTTTTCCATTTCTGTGAAGAATGTCATTGGTATTTTTATGGGGACTGCATTGAATCTGTAGATCACTTTGGGTAGTACAGACATTTTCACAATGTTAATTCTTCCAATCCAAGAACATGGAACATCTTTTCATCTTTTTGTGTATTCTTTAATTTCTTTCAGAAGTGGTTTGTAGTTCTCATTGCAGAGGTCTTTCACCTCCTTGGTTATACTGATCCCTAGTTATTTTATTTTTTTGATGATAATTTTAAGTGGGCTTACTTTCCTTATTTTTCTTTCTGTTAGTTCAATATTTGAGTATATAAATGCAACTGATTTGGGGGCATTTATTTTGTATCCTGCAATGTTACTGAAATTATTAACTAGCTCTAAGAGTTTTTAGATAGAGTCTTTAGGTTTTTCTATATATAGTATCACGTCATCTGCAAATAGGAACAGTTTGACTTCATCTTTTACAGGCTGGATGCCCTTTATTTCTTTCTCTTGCCTGATTGCTCTGGCTATTACCTCCAGTACATGTTAAAAAGAAGCGGTGAGAGTGGGTGTCCTTGTCTTGTTCCTGTTCTTAAGGGAAAAGCCCTCAGTTTTTCCCCATTCAGAATAATATGGGTGGTGGGATTGTCATAGATGGCTTTTATTGTGTTACGATATTTTCCTTCTATACCTAATTTGTTAAGAGTCTTTATCATGAAGGGATGTTGAATTTT
>NW_007728980.1:61687-64716 GCF_000696425.1 Galeopterus variegatus | reverse complement strand
GGTGTCCTTGTCTTGTTCCTGTTCTTAAGGGAAAAGCCCTCAGTTTTTCCCCATTCAGAATTAATACGGGTGGTGGGATTGTCATAGATGGCTTTTATTGTGTTATGATATTTTCCTTCTATACCTAATTTGTTAAGAGTCTTTATCATGAAGGGATGTTGAATTTTGTCAAATGCTTTTTCAGCATCTATTGAGATAATCATATGGTTTTTGTCCCTGAGGTTGTTGATGTGATATATCACATTTATTGACTTTCGTATGTTGAACCATCCTTGCATCCTTGGGATGAATCCCATTTGACCATGGTGTGTAATTTTTTCAATGTGTTGCTATATTCTGATTGCTAGTATTTTGTTGAAGATTTTTGCATCAATGTTCATCAAGGATATTGGCCTGTAATTTTCTTTTTTTGTTGTGTCTTTATATGGTTTTGGTATCAGAGTTATGTTGGCCTCATAGAATGAGTTTGGGAGAGAAACTTCAGTTTCAATTTTTTGGAATAGTTTGAGGATACTTGGTATTAATACCTTTTTAAAAGTTTAATAGAATTCAGCTGTAAAGCCATCTGGACCTGAACTTTTCTTTGTTGCAAGATTGTTGATTACTGCTTCAATCTCATTGCTTGTTATTGGTCTGTTTAGGTTTTCTATCTCTTCTTGGTTCAGTCTGGGTAGTTAGTATGTGTTTAGAAACTTATCCATATCTTTCAGGTTTTCATATTTGTTGTCATGCAGTTGTTCATAATAGTCTCTAATGATTCTTCATATTTCTGTGATTGTTTGTAATGTCTCTCTTTTCTGATTTTTGTTATTTGGGTCTTCTCTCTCTCTCTCTCTTTTTTTTTTTTTTGTTAACCTAGCTAATGGTTTGTCTATTTTATTTATCTTCTCAAAAAACAAACTTTTTGTTTCATTGGTCTTTTGTATTGTTTTTTGGATCTCTATTTCATTTAATTCTGCTCTGATCTTAATTATTTCTTTCTATCTACTACCTTTAGGATAAGACCTGAAACTGTAAAATTACTAAGGGAAAATATAGGTGAAACACTTTAGGAACTAGGTCTGCGCACAGACTTTATGAACATGAGACCAAAAGCACAAGCAACAAAAGAAAAAATAAACAAATGGGACTATATCAAACTAAAAAGTTTCTGCACAGCAAAGGAAACAATCAGCAGAGTGAAACAACAACCTATGGACTGGGAAAATATTTTTGCTAACAATGCTTCCACCAAGGGATTAAAACCAGAATATACAAGGAACTCAAGCAATTACACAGTAAAAAACACACAAATAACCCAATTAAGAAATGGGAAAAGTAGCCAAACAGACATTTTTTGAAGGAAGACATACAAATTGCCAAGAGCTACATGAAAAATGCTCAACATCACTAGTCATCAGGGAAATGCAAATTAAAATCACACTGAGATATCACCTCACCCCAGTTAGACTGGCTATAATCAAAAAAAGATGGTGAATAACAAATGCTGGCAAGGATGTAGAGAGAAGGGAACATTCCTGCACTGTTGGTGGGACTATAAATTAGAACCACTATGGAAAACAGTATGGAGGTTTCTCAAAGAACTACAGATAGATCTTCCATACGATCCAGCAATCCCACTTCTGGGTATATACCCAGAGGAATGAAAATCATCATGTCAAAGGGATACCTGCACTCCCATGTGCATTGCAGCTCTGTTTACAATAGCCAAGATACAGAACCAACCTAAATGTCCATCAATGGATGACTGGATAAGGAAACTGCGGTATATATATACCATGGAATACTACTCTGCTGTAAAAAAGAAATTCCCCCATTTGCAATAACATGGATGAGCTTGGAGAAACTCATGTTTAGTGAAATAAACAAAGCACAGAATGATAAATACCACATGTACTCACTCATAAGTGGGAGCTAAGAGAGAAAGAAGGAAGGAAAGAAAGACCACAGTGGTGCATTGGACTTGCAGAGGGAGAGAACATACCTAGGGATACAAAGGGAAATGGGGGAATGGGGGAGGAGAGGGAATGGGGGAGGAGAGGGAGGTTGGGGATAATTGGGTGGGGACACAGGCTACAATTGCAATTTGTGGCAATGTGCATGCTGCCAGTATGGATCTGGCCTTCACATCCTGGGCACAAGGGGTGACAATCAGCTTTGTATCACATGAATATTCATAACCAATAAAAAAAGGAAATAAAAGCCATCAAAATAAAAAAGGAAGAAGTGAAATTGTTCCTGTTTGCAGATGAAATGATCTTATTTATAGAAAACCCTAAAGACTCCACCAATAAATTGTCAGAACTGATAAATTCAGTAAAGTTTCAGGGTACGAAATCAACACACAAAAATCAGTAGAGTTTCTTTATATAAACAATGAACCACCTGAAAAAGAAATTAAGAAATCAATCCCATTTACAGTAGTATTAAAAAAAATAGTACAGCTTGGGAGTAAAATTAAATGAAAAGGTGAAAGACCTATATAAATTGTAAAACATTGAAGAAAAAAATTGAAAAAGACACAAATAAGTAAAAAGGTATCCTGTGTTCATATCACCCAAAGTGATCTACAGATTCAATGCTATTGCTATGAAAATTCAAATGTTTTTTCTCATGGAAATAGAAACAACAATCTAAAAATTTATATGGAACCACATAAGGTCCCAAATAGCCAAAGCAATCTTGTTCAAAAAGAACACAGCTGGAGGTATCACATTACCTAATTTCAAGATCTATTACAAAGCTATAGTAATCAAAGCAGCATGGTACTGGCATAAATACAGATACATTGACCAATGGAACAGGATAGAGAACCTGGAAACAAACCCACACATTTATGGTCAATTGATTTTTGACAAAGATGCCAACAACACACAATGGAGAAAGGACAGTCTCTTCAACAAATGGTGTTGGGAAAACTGGATATCTACAAATAGAAGAATGAAATTGGATCCTTATCTCACATCATATACAAAAATTAACTCAAAATGAATTAAAGAGTTAAAGTAAGACCTGAAATTGTAAAACTA
>NW_007728980.1:57144-61400 GCF_000696425.1 Galeopterus variegatus | reverse complement strand
TAAATGGTGTTGGGAAAACTGGATATCTACAAATAGAAGAATGAAATTGGATCCTTATCTCACATCGTATACAAAAATTAACTCAAAATGAATTAAAGAGTTAAAGTAAGACCTGAAATTGTAAAACTACTGGAAGAAAACATAAGAGAAAAGCTCCACAAAATTGTCTAGGCAAATATTTTTGGCTATAACCTCAAAAGTACAGGCAACAAAAGAAAAAAATAAACAAATGGGATTGCATCAAACCAAAAAGCTTCTACACAGCAACAGAAACAATTAATACAAGTGAAGAGACAACCAACAGATTGGGAGAAAATATTTGCAAGCCATATATTTGATAAGGGGCTAGTAATCAAAATTTTTAAGGAACTCAAAACAACTCAATAACAAGAAAACAAAAATCCCAAGCAAAAAATAGACAAGGTATCTAAATCGATACTTCTTAGAAGTATACATATAAATGGCCAACAGATATATGAAAAAATCCTCATCACCACTGATCATCAGGGAAATACAAATTAAAACCACAGTGAGATACCACCTCACACCTGTTAGAATGGATAGTCTCAAAAAGACAAAAGATAATTAGTATCGGTGAGGGTAGAGAAAGGAAACATTAGTGCTCTGTTGGTTGGAAAGTAAATAATATAGCCATTATAGAAAACTGCATGGTGGCTCCTCAAAAAATTAGAAATAGAACTACCACACGATCCAGCAATCCTACTTCTGGGTATATATCCAAAGGACTTGAAATCAGTATGCTGAAGAGATGTCTGCATTCCCATGTTATTGCAGCAGTAGTCACAAGATATGTAAGCAACCTAGGTATCCATCATTGGATAAATAGATAAAGAAATGTGGCATATATACACAATGTAATACCAATCAGCCTTAAAATGGGGAGAAATCCTATTGTTCGAGACAACATGGATGAACCTGGAAGAAATTACACTAATTGAAAAAAGCCAGGCATGGAAAGACAAAAACTGCGTGATATCACTTATATGTAGAACCTAAAAAAGTTGAACTCATAGAAGTAGAGAGTAGAATGATGGTTGCCAGAGTCTGGGAAGGGGTTAGATGAAGAGAGAGGAGATTTTGATCTAAGGGCACAAAGTTTCAATCAGACAAGAAGAATAAGCTTTAGTGATCTATTGCACAGAATGGTGACTATAATAAATAATGATACATTGTGTATTTCAAAATTGCTAAAAGAGTAGACTTTAAATATTTTCGCCCCCCAAAATAAGTATATAAGGTGATGAATTTGTTAATTAGCCTGATTTAATCATTCTATATTGTGAACATACATCAAAACATCACATGGTACCCCACATATACATATATAAAATTATTTGCCAATTAAAAATAAAATTTATTACTTTTAAATGCTCATTTATGAAAGTAGGAATTCCAGTGCATAAACAAATTCATCTGTCTAAAAAAACCTATTAGTAGTTTTTAAGTCTGCCTCATGTGCCTCAACTGCCTCAATAAAATAGTCAATTGCATTCTTAATAAGGAAATTTAAGTTATTATTTATATCAAGTTTCTCTTTCTTAGAGAAGAGGAAGCAGAAAGAAAGAGAAAATCCTAAACATATATATTTATGTGCATCAGGCCTTTTTCTGGCACCATCCCTTCTCCAGAGCTGTCCTTCCACTGTAGACTATTTACTTCTTCTTTCTCTGCAATTGCATAAAGCACAAAGCTCTTGTTAAAACTGTCCTCCTTCACACACAAAAAAAATGAAATACAAATTAAAATTGCATCTCTTTTCAAAGAAGGTGTTGGGAGTAGAGAACAGGTTTTTTTTTTGGCAATAGCCTTCCCAGAATTTTCTGTGCATCTCGTGCAGGGTTAATTACAGTAGGATGCAACTAGGATCAATACTTTTATTCCAACTGAGAAGAGGCAGTGTCAACANGAAATACAAATTAAAATTGCATCTCTTTTCAAAGAAGGTGTTGGGAGTAGAGAACAGGTTTTTTTTTTGGCAATAGCCTTCCCAGAATTTTCTGTGCATCTCGTGCAGGGTTACAGTAGGATGCAACTAGGATCAATACTTTTATTCCAACTGAGAAGAGGCAGTGTCAACAGGGGAGCTGGCTATAAAGAGGAAGGTGTTTCTGAATGGTGCATGGCTGCACAGTTCTATGCAAATGGGACCTCTGGTTCAGAGGACGAAGCTCACATATTTATTGTACTCCAGTTCCACAGGTAATTTCTTATTTAGCTTTTGAAAGATGAGATTTCAAACCCCACAGAGGTGTTGGTAACACAAGCATCTGGCAAAACTGATCATTTCTAATTAAATTTGTGCAATAAACTGACCAAGATCCTACCTTTTGTCCCTGCACATCTGTCATGATGTGGTCAGCTTCCCCATCTTCAATCTCCCCCATCTTCACGACACTGACTTCTATGGTGCCAACTACTTTGCCACCATCTAAAGTTCTGCAATCAGAAATAAATAACATGGAAAGGTAAGAATCTTCTCTCTCTTCAAAACATGTCCAAAACACATTTGTTTCTGAAAACCACCAACATTGATATTTACTTCATTTGTTGTAATTAAACTGCTTTAAACACAGCAAAACATGTTAATTTGTGTGAGTGTGGTTTTTAATTTCAAATGAAAATTAGCCATGAATTTGTGGGGTAAGAGTATAGACTGTCGAAACTACTTCATGAAGATGAATCCATCTGAAGGCTCTCAGGAGGAACCTCAAGGAAGAAATAGTGTGTAATGGATCAACACTGTATTTGCAACCATCAAATCTATACAATAGCATAAAGCACAGCCTGTCCATACCAACTGCAAATCCATCTGAAGGCTCTCAGGAGGAACCTCAAGGAAGAAATAGTGTGTAATGGATCAACACCGTATTTGCAACCATCAAATCTATACAATAGCATAAAGCACAGCCTGTCCATACCAACTGCATGAAATATTGTACATGTCTATCACTGAAACTATAGCTGAATAAAATCGACAAAAGTATCCCTATATTTCTCTCTAACCAGGACACTGGCTACAAAATCTGACCTTGTGCATTTTCCCTAACATCATTTCTCATTCTAAGAGACCAACTGAAGGAGATTCTTTTCTAGTAAACATAAGTTAAGGTACATGTAAAGCAGAACATAAACCTAGAGCTCATTTAGTACAACTCCTTACTTTTCAGATAAAGAAATTGAGACTCAAAAAGATGGAAAGACTTTTCCAAGTTAGAGTGGCAAACCCATGTTTCTATCTTCTTCGAGTCTTGGTTATTGCACAACTATCCCATATTTAATGATGATGGTAATTTTATTACTAAGATTTTCATCATCATTTGTTTCATCAGTATAAAAATTTTATGGTTGGCAATAATAATGAAAGCTAAAAATAAAATTAATAACATCACACTTTAAGATTCTCTAATTTCTTTTCTGGGCAAGAAAATCTACAGAATAAATAGAAATACTGTGACACATGATGATATTTTTCCCTTGAGCTTTATTGTGAAAATGGGTAGGGAGCCATCCCATAGGTATAATGTGATGCTATAATTTCTATCTAAGCTGAACTGATTGGATAACAGTGGTCATATGACAATGTTTTATTTATTAGTCATACTCTTTTATGAAATTTGTTTTTAACTTTAATCTGAATACCAATGGTGTCTTTCTTTCAATCAATTCCTACTAAATGCTATTTTATTATTAGAAAACAGATAATTACCCTGTTTTAAGGATTAAATTATGTAAGATGATTAATGTAAAATGCTCAGCCTTAAACAAGATAATTTTTTCCTCCTCCCCTTCTTCATCCTAGCAGTAGCAATGGAGCAGCAAAAACAGAAGTGCTATTGTTATTAATATATCAAATTACATTCCATTTCTTTCCAGAAATATTACTGAAATAGATATTCAAAACTACAGTAAAAGTGTATAGGATTCCGTGGCATATGCGTTTCAACAGTGATGAAATGTTCATTGGAGATAGAAAGACTAAGTAATAACAGATGATGTTATGAAGCTTACATTCCTGGCAATGCAGAGAACATAAATTTATAACTAGTTGCAAAGCAACTGAACCTTTCATAAATGCTAAAGTTGGAGAATAAGCAATGTATTATGGGAGTACACTTCTGAACTGTAATTCTATCTATTCCCTTTATAAAAGTATCTGGACATAAATATGTACAGATACATATATACATACATATATATACACCTATATACATATACACATATACATATATATATAT
>NW_007728980.1:45704-56144 GCF_000696425.1 Galeopterus variegatus | reverse complement strand
GGCAATAGCCTTCCCAGAATTTTCTGTGCATCTCGTGCAGGGTTACAGTAGGATGCAACTAGGATCAATACTTTTATTCCAACTGAGAAGAGGCAGTGTCAACAGGGGAGCTGGCTATAAAGAGGAAGGTGTTTCTGAATGGTGCATGGCTGCACAGTTCTATGCAAATGGGACCTCTGGTTCAGAGGACGAAGCTCACATATTTATTGTACTCCAGTTCCACAGGTAATTTCTTATTTAGCTTTTGAAAGATGAGATTTCAAACCCCACAGAGGTGTTGGTAACACAAGCATCTGGCAAAACTGATCATTTCTAATTAAATTTGTGCAATAAACTGACCAAGATCCTACCTTTTGTCCCTGCACATCTGTCATGATGTGGTCAGCTTCCCCATCTTCAATCTCCCCCATCTTCACGACACTGACTTCTATGGTGCCAACTACTTTGCCACCATCTAAAGTTCTGCAATCAGAAATAAATAACATGGAAAGGTAAGAATCTTCTCTCTCTTCAAAACATGTCCAAAACACATTTGTTTCTGAAAACCACCAACATTGATATTTACTTCATTTGTTGTAATTAAACTGCTTTAAACACAGCAAAACATGTTAATTTGTGTGAGTGTGGTTTTTAATTTCAAATGAAAATTAGCCATGAATTTGTGGGGTAAGAGTATAGACTGTCGAAACTACTTCATGAAGATGAATCCATCTGAAGGCTCTCAGGAGGAACCTCAAGGAAGAAATAGTGTGTAATGGATCAACACCGTATTTGCAACCATCAAATCTATACAATAGCATAAAGCACAGCCTGTCCATACCAACTGCGTGAAATATTGTACATGTCTATCACTGAAACTATAGCTGAATAAAATCGACAAAAGTATCCCTATATTTCTCTCTAACCAGGACACTGGCTACAAAATCTGACCTTGTGCATTTTCCCTAACATCATTTCTCATTCTAAGAGACCAACTGAAGGAGATTCTTTTCTAGTAAACATAAGTTAAGGTACATGTAAAGCAGAACATAAACCTAGAGCTCATTTAGTACAACTCCTTACTTTTCAGATAAAGAAATTGAGACTCAAAAAGATGGAAAGACTTTTCCAAGTTAGAGTGGCAAACCCATGTTTCTATCTTCTTCGAGTCTTGGTTATTGCACAACTATCCCATATTTAATGATGATGGTAATTTTATTACTAAGATTTTCATCATCATTTGTTTCATCAGTATAAAAATTTTATGGTTGGCAATAATAATGAAAGCTAAAAATAAAATTAATAACATCACACTTTAAGATTCTCTAATTTCTTTTCTGGGCAAGAAAATCTACAGAATAAATAGAAATACTGTGACACATGATGATATTTTTCCCTTGAGCTTTATTGTGAAAATGGGTAGGGAGCCATCCCATAGGTATAATGTGATGCTATAATTTCTATCTAAGCTGAACTGATTGGATAACAGTGGTCATATGACAATGTTTTATTTATTAGTCATACTCTTTTATGAAATTTGTTTTTAACTTTAATCTGAATACCAATGGTGTCTTTCTTTCAATCAATTCCTACTAAATGCTATTTTATTATTAGAAAACAGATAATTACCCTGTTTTAAGGATTAAATTATGTAAGATGATTAATGTAAAATGCTCAGCCTTAAACAAGATAATTTTTTCCTCCTCCCCTTCTTCATCCTAGCAGTAGCAATGGAGCAGCAAAAACAGAAGTGCTATTGTTATTAATATATCAAATTACATTCCATTTCTTTCCAGAAATATTACTGAAATAGATATTCAAAACTACAGTAAAAGTGTATAGGATTCCGTGGCATATGCGTTTCAACAGTGATGAAATGTTCATTGGAGATAGAAAGACTAAGTAATAACAGATGATGTTATGAAGCTTACATTCCTGGCAATGCAGAGAACATAAATTTATAACTAGTTGCAAAGCAACTGAACCTTTCATAAATGCTAAAGTTGGAGAATAAGCAATGTATTATGGGAGTACACTTCTGAACTGTAATTCTATCTATTCCCTTTATAAAAGTATCTGGACATAAATATGTACAGATACATATATACATACATATATATACACCTATATACATATACACATATACATATATATATATGTAAATAACACACACGCAACACTGAATACTCAGATATATAAAGCAAACACTATTAGACTGAAAGAAAGAGATAGACCCCAATACAATAATAGCTAGGGACTTGAACACCCCTCTCTCAGCACTGGACAGATCGTCTAGACAACAAATCAACAGAGAAAAAGAAGATGTAAACTACACTTTAGAACAATTGTACTTGGCAAATATCTACAGAACATTTCATTCAACAACTACAGAATATACATTCTTCTCATCAGCACACGGCACATTATCCAGGACAGACCATATGTGAGGTCACAGATCAAATCTCAACAAATTTTTAAAAATTGAAATCACTTAAAGTATCTTTTCAGACCAAAATGGATTAAAACTGGAAATCAATTATAAGTGAAACTGTGGAAACTATACAAACACATGGAACTTAAACAACATACTTCTGAACCACCTGTGGGTCCAAGAAAAAATTAAACAGGAAATCAAGACATTTCTCGAAACAAATGCAAGTAAAGACACATCATACCCAAACTTGTGGGATACAACAAAAGCAGTACTAAGAGGGAAGTTGATTGCAATAAATGCTTACATCAAAAGAACAGAAAGATTTCAAATAAACAACCGACTGCTACACCTCAAAGAACTAGAAAAACAAGAATAATCCAATCCCAGAATTAGTAGGTGGAAAGAAATAATTAAGATCACAGCAGAACTAACTGAAATGGAGACACCAAAAATGAAACAAAAAATTGATGGAAAAAAAAGTTGTTTTTTAAAAAGATAAACAAAATAGACAAACCATTAACTAGGCTAACTAAAAAAAGAAGAGAGAGGACCCAAATTAAAAAAATCAGAAATGAAAGAGGAGACATTACAACTGATTCTACATAAATATAAAGAATCATTAGAGATTATTATAAAAACTATATGACAACAAATTTGAAAACCGGGAAGAAAGGGATAAATTTCTAGATACATACTAATTACCAAGACTGAACCAAAAGACATTGAAAGCCTGAACAGACCAATGACAATCAAAGAAATTGAAGTGGTAACCAGCAGTCTCCAAACAAAGAAGGCCCAGGACCAGATGGCTTCACTACTGAATTCTACCAAACCTTTAAAGAGGAATTAATACCTGTTCTCTTCAAACTATTCCAAAAATTGAAAAAGAGTCCATTCCTCCAAACTCCTTCTATTAGGCCAGCATCCCCCTGATACCAAAACCAGACAAAGGTACAACCATAAAAGAAAACTACAGATCAATATCTTTGATGAACACAGATGCAGAAATCCTCAACAAAATATTAAAAATCAGAACACAGCATACATCAAAACAATTATACCCTATGATCAAGTGGGATTTATCCCAGAGATGCAAGAATGGTTCAAAATATGCACGTCAATAAATGTGATACACCACATCAAAATCAAGGACAACAACGACATGATTATCTCAACAGATGCAGAAAAGGCATTTGACAAAATTCAACATCACTTCATGTTAAAGACTCTTAGCAAGTTAGGTATGGAAGGAAAGTATCTCAACATGATCCAAGACATATATGACAAACCCACCACCAATATCATCCTGAATGAGGAAAACCTTTCAGCTTTTAAGCTTTTAAAAACAGGAACAATACAAGGATGCCCACTCCCACCACTCTTATTTAACATAGTTTTGGAAGTATGACCCAGAGCAATCAGCGAGAGAAACAAATAAAGCACATCCAGAAAAGAAGAAATCAAACTGTCCCTGTTTGCAGATGGCATAATCCTGTATATATAGAAATACCCAAAGATTCTACCAAAAAACTCTTAGAGCTGATAAACAATTTCAGTAAAGTTGCAGGATACAAAATCAACATACAAAAAATCAATATCATTTTTATTCTCCAATAACAAACTAGAAGAAAAAGAAATAAAGAAAGCAAGCCCATTTACAATACTCACCAATAAAATAAAATATCCAGGAATCAATTAACTAAGGGGACAAAAGATCTCTACAATGAGAACTACAAATCACTGATGAAAGAAATTAAAGAGGACACAAAAAGATGAAAAGATATTCCACGCTGTTGGAATGGAAGAATAAACATTGTAAAAATGTCCATAATATCCAAAGCTATGTACACATTCAATGCAATCCCCATCAAAATCCCAATGACATTCTTTATAGAAATACAAAAAACAACCTTAACATTAATATGGAAGAGCA
Source organism: Galeopterus variegatus (assembly GCF_000696425.1). NCBI lineage: Eukaryota > Metazoa > Chordata > Mammalia > Dermoptera > Cynocephalidae > Galeopterus > Galeopterus variegatus. The sequence continues at coordinate 51,798 of NW_007728980.1, read as the reverse complement.
AGAGACCCTGAAAAGCCAAAGCAATCCTGAGCAAATAAATAAATAAATAAATAAAGCCAGAGGCATAACACTACCTGGTTATTTCACAAAGGTATAGTAACCAAGACAGCATGGTACTGGCATAAAAACATACATACGGACCAATGGAACAGAATAGAGAGCCCAGAAATCAACCCACATATTTACAGCTAACTGCTCTTTGACAAAGGCACCAAGAACATATATTGAGGAAGACAGCCTCTTCAATAAATGAAGCTGGGAAAACTGGACATTCACATGTAGAAGAATGAAACTAGATCTGTACCTCTCACCATATATCAAAATCAACTCAAAACAGATTAAAGACTTAAACAGAAGATCTTAAACTCTGAAAAGAAAACACAGGGGAAGCATTTCAGGATGTAGAACTGGGAAAACACTTTATGAATGAGACCCCAAAAGCACAGGCAACAAAGGCAAAAATGAACAAATGGGATTATATCAAACTAAAAAGCTTCTGCACAGCAAAATAAACAATTAACAAAGTGAAAATAACAGTCTACAGAATGGGAGAAAATATTTGCAAACTATGCATCCAACAAGGGATTAATATGCAGAATATACAAAGAACTCAAACAACTTAACAGTAAGAAAACAAGTAACCCAATTAAAAAATGGACATAGGAGCTGAATAGGCATTTCTCAAAGGAAGATATACAAAAGGCGAGAGACACGTGAAAAAATGCTCAACATGCCTGAGCATCAGGGAAATGCAAATCAAAAACACACTGAGATATCATCTCACACCAGTTGGCCTAGCTATTATCAAAAAGACAGAGAATAACAAATGCTGAGAAAGATGGGGAGAAAGGGTAACCCTCCTAAACTGTTGAGAGACTAAGTTAGTGCAGCCATTATGAAAAGCAGTATGGAGTTTTCTCAAACAACTACAGATAGAACTGCCATGTGATTCAGCAATCCCACTGCTGGATCTATATCCAAAGGAATGGAAATCATTATGTCAAAGGGACACCTGCACTCCCATGATTATCACAGCTCTATTTACAATAGATAACTATTGGAACCTACCTAAATGTCCATTAATGGATGACTGGATAAGGAAAATATGGTACATATACACAACGCAATACTACTCAGCCATTAAAACGAATGAAATTCTGCCTTTTGCGGCAACATGGATGAACTTAGAGAAAATTATATTAAGTGAAATAAGCCAGGCACAGAAAGAGAAATACTGCATATCCTCACTCATAAGTGGGAGTTAAGAAATAAATAAAAACTAAAGAAAGAAAGAGCAATCACAGTAATTTGTTGAACTTTCAGAAAAAGAAAAGAGAACTGTGGTTATTAAAAGTGGAAAAAGGGGAGGCGGTGGGGGATTAGCGTGAAATTGTTTAAGGGTCACAAAGATTGATTGTGTTTTGTAAACATGAGCATACTAATTACCCTGATTCGATCACCATATTTTGTAAACAGGTGTTGATATTCAAATCTGTACATCACAAATATGTATAATCAATTATACTGCAATAAAAAAACTCAAAATATTTAATTAATCAATTTATTTATTCATTCATTCATTTATTTTGCCTTTTGGCTTTCCTACTTCTCTTTACTTTATCTCCTATAGGCTTCTACTTAAGTTCCTCAGTAAAATCAAAGCAAGGAGCTTGCTTAATCTAGTGACACTGTAGTATTCCAGTATCAATTTTCCCTCCAAACCATTTTTGATAGGCAGCTCTTCAGTACCCTAAGGCATGTCTCCTCATCTGAGATTTGAGGTAGAAATCAAAGCAAGGAGCTTGCTTAATCTAGTGACACTGTAGTATTCCAGTATCAATTTTCCCCTCCAAACCATTTTTGATAGGCAGCTCTTCAGTACCCTAAGGCATGTCTCCTCATCTGAGATTTGAGGTAAACAAAATGGTGAATCCAGGTTATAAACTAAAGAACTGAGTCCAAGACACCCCAAAGCCTAGTTTTCCTTGTCATTGAACTAAAACATAAAATGCAGAAGCTATTACCTATTTATTCTGTAACAATTTACCACACCAAGAGTATAGATAACACCTCTCTTCAACTAAGAGAGTCACAAATGAAATATATACTTCATGTTCCCAAAAGTTCTTTCAAAGATGACTTTATAGAGATTTAGATAAAAATTTATTCTAAGATGCTTAATTATGCTTTCAATTTATCACCTGACAGGTTGGGGAAGCTAGTAATAACAGTTTAACCATTATTCATCACCAAAATTCTACTGAATTTTATCTAATAGAAATTCAACACATCTGCACAGAAGATACACTGAAGAGAATTCTGGGCTGGGAAACAAAAACCCAAGTTCTACTTACAGCTCAGCTACTAACTAGCTACGTGCCCCAGTACATATCACTTCAGTTCTGAATTTCAGTTTTCTTTACTGCAAAAAAAGAAAAAAACAGTTGGTCTCTAACAGCTATTTCACAATACCAGCACTCAAACCCCATGCTCTCATCAGTCCTATGACTCCATCACAGGCATCATAGGCCATCACAGGTTGATACAGGCTCAAGAAAAATCTCAGGCATATTCTAGCCTCTTCTCTTCACTTCCCACCTTCCCATCACGTTTTTCCCCAAAACAAACCAAAAACAAACCCAATGCATATCAAACCTGGAATGTGACTTTGGAAAGTAAATTAACACTTATACTTGAATAAAAAACAGCTAGCTTTTCTCATAATCACGTCATTATATATATATATATATATATATATATATGGCACTATATCTTGGTATTTTTACAAGGATACAAATTTGACTGAACCAAAAATAGAAGTGATCTTCATATCCTTTTCTAGCAATTCATGTGGCAATAAGATGAGGCTGTGGTAATAAAGATCTCAATTTATATGAAGAAAAAAAAAACTATGTCATTTCAGACAGTGTATTGCCAGGTCACTACCACCGTTTAATGCGCAGAGCCATAAGAGAAGCAAAAGATGGATAGTTCACGGTTGCTACGGTATTTCAATCACAAGGTCAAGTTCCTCTTTCCCTCATCAGACAGACTTAAATATTTAACAGTGCCAGGAAGATATGGAAGACAAAGAAGGAGGAAATTTCAGGAACACAAATCTACACTCCCTTCTCAACTAGGTTTTCTGCATATATAATACATTAGTGATTAAAGTTCCTTAAAATCTGCCTTTACAATAACTCCCCTAATGCTTCCTAATGAAATATTCAGTCTGATGTGCTGCAACATACAAATATTTTTAGAAGACTGAAGGAAAGGAAATGCAAAACAGTCTTCTGACAAAGGACAATTTAATGACACTCTTTCTCTAAACTTCCTTGCCACCTATTCTGCCATCCTTAGTAGAGCAAAAAAGAAAAGAATTTTCTTTTCCAGCTCTGGAAATGTTAAACAGCAAAATGTAAATAACTTCTCTACTTTGGAAATGCCACAGAGATGCAAACCAACAAATGACTGTAAACATCCAGGGAAAAACCATCATTAGCACTGTCAATCTTTGTGAATACAAAGTAGTCCTGGTGCCATGCACAGGAATCTTCAGCCATGAGACATGCCTTGCATTTAAACCATCTAGACATGTAACTAGGAAATAAAAATCTCACCTGGACAGGAAAATAAACAAGGGCCATAAGTAAACACACAGTCAGTGAGTGACTGCCTGCATGCACCTTGACGATCTTTCTGGTGAATACAATTACACAGAAATGCTAGATTTACTTAGGGCTCACAGAATTGAGAGTTCTGTTTAAGTATATATAATGAAATACACCTCTATTCTGGCTGAAATTCAGAAATATCAGAAGCCACATAACACTTTCAAACTAAAAGTCCAATAAAAATTTTCAATAGTTCTTAGTATTAGTAGCTTACACACTCTAATGTTTAGGGCTTGGTTTTCTGCTCTTTCCCATTATCAGGTCACCTTCAGAAATTCCATCAGTTATTGTGGGATTCACCTATTCTTTTATGAAAATCTACCACAATTACAGATTCCAAGCTCAATCCTGACTTCTTAATCTAGAACTCTATATTCCTTTTGATCTGATCTTATTATTTCACATTCTGCAAGCCGCAAACCTAACCCTTTATTTTCTCAGACCCAAACTCACATCAATAACATGCCATTCTCCAAAAGCCAAAACCAAGAATATTCCACCCCTACTTCTGCCTTGTCTTTACCCTCCAATCAGTCACTAAGCCCTATTGATTCTTCTTCCATAATGAACCTTACATGTATCCCTTCCCAATAGTAGCGTCTCAATTAGTTTTTTTACTTCATTTATGTTATATCTGAGGAAACTGTATCCTGTCTTCCAGGAGATATTTGACGGCTATGAAAGGAAACAGCACCAGGTATATTGGTGAGGAAGACCAGAATCTTAACTAATACTGAACCAGCAATGAGTTTACCATTTCTTCCCTCTGATATCCCTGACCTAGACTCAACACAGCTCCAAACCCAGAGGTAGGCATTAGTAGGCAGAGAAAGCTCTACTTCAGGCTCACGGAGCAGGAACCAGGTCTCCTAAAGCTAAGAAGACCTGTCCAGTCCCCAAGTAATCTTACGACAGCAGTGGTGGCAGCAACAAAAGTGGCAGCAACCAAGGCTCACAGGAGCCTAAAACTGTGAGGAAAGGAAAGCTTCCTCTCTGATCAGAGCAGCTGTGATCCCAAGGACGTGAGGTAAATGCCCTTTACCTTTTATTTCTTTCTTGTCTGCTGGCATTTGGCCCCAGAAAGAGGGTATAGTTGCACAGCAGAATCACAGCAGAATGGGTAAATAAAACCCAAGCTTGCTGGATGGAAGATCAAAAAGGAAAGCCACAGGAAACAGGAGAGTGCCTGGGAGACTGTGGAGAGGAACGGAATCTGGGAAAAGGTACTTTTTAATGTTGTTCATGAAATCCTGGGCGCATCTTGAGCTGTGTATGCATGGATCTGATACTAAAAAGCATGTCGGAGGCTTTGAGAAACAATCTATGTACCAGACCACTACGAAGGTTCCAAACTGTTATCTGGATGACAAACACGAGAGACAGGTCCAAATAACACAACAAAGGTTTTGAAAACAGAAGTGAGATTGAAACCATAAGGTTTTACAGGATATAAGATTAACATGGAACTATCTACCAATAAACAATTGGAAACTGAAATTTTAAAAAAAATGTCCAGTAGGTACAAAACAAAATGCTTAGGTGTAACTGTAACAGAAAATATATAAGATCTTTATGCTGAAAACTATAAATGCTAATGAAAAAATCAAAGAAGGTCTAAATAAACAGATATACTTCAATCATAGGTTGAAAGATGTACCATCATTAAAATGTCAATATCCCCAAACTGACCTATAGATTTAATGTAATACCAATCAAAATCCCAGTAAGATTTTTTGCAGATATTGACAAGCTTATTTGAAAAGATATAAGGAAAAGAAAAGGAAATAAAACAGCCAAAACAATTTTGAGTAAAAAGAACGAAAATAGAAGAATTGCACTAACTGATTTTAATATGTACTATAAATGTCCTGTAATCAAAACTGTGTGGATTTGATGACACATTGACAAGTGAAATAAAAAAAGAGACAATATGGCCAATCGGTTTTTGAGAAAGTTATGGGCAATTCAATGGAGAAAACAGTATTTTCAACAAGTGGTACTGAAGCAATTAGACATTCATTTGCAAATAGGTAAATAAAACTCTGCTTAAACTTCACAACTGAAACAAAAGTTAACTTAAAGTGGTTCATAGACTAAATGTAAAACATAAAAATCAAAAGCATTTTAAAAATTATGCAAGGAAAAATCTTTGTGAACTGGGCTTAGGCAAAGAGTTCTCAAGTATGACATGAAAATTATGATCTATTTTTAAAAAATCAATAAAATGAACTTCAAAATTGACTTTTGTTCTGTGAAAGACATTGTTACAAGTATGGAAAGACAAGCTACTAACTAGAAGAAATTATTTGCAAATCACATGTCTGACAAAGAACTTTTATCCAAATATATAAAGAGATCTCAAAACTCAACAGTAAATAAACAGCCTAATTAATAAATGTGCAAAGCACTTGACCAGA
>NW_007728980.1:44398-45475 GCF_000696425.1 Galeopterus variegatus | reverse complement strand
TGAAAACTTAGGATCACATAAAATCTACACATGAAAATTTTAGTAGTTCCATTCATAATCAACAAAAACTACAAAGAACCAAAATATTTTTTTAATGTGAATGGTTAAACTGTGGTACATCTATACCACGGAATATTACTCAGCAATGAAAAGGAATTGTTGATTACACATGTGACTTGGATAAAATTTAAAGGCATTAGACTGACTGAATGAAGCCAGTCCCAAAAGGTTATATATTGTAGCATTTAATTAATTCAATTTCTTTCTCAAAAAAAAAAAAAAGGACCTATTGTGATGAAGAGGAGATCAGTGGTCATCAGGGGCTGGGATGGGTGGAGGTATGAATCAAAGTGGCAGGAGAAGGGAGTTTCTTTGCAATATGGAACAGTTCTGTATTTTGATTGTGGTGATGGTTAAAAGAATTTATACATGTGTTAAAATTCATAGGACTGTACAACAATAAAAAGTTAATTTTACTTTGTTAACTTAGAATAAATAAGAAAGGACACAGCCTTTTTCTCTGATAATAAATTAATAGCAAACAAAAACAGCCATTTAGCCTGGGAATACAGAAACCACATTATTAAGAGGTTATCCTCTTCTGTGTCTACCAAATCCAGTACCTGACATTTACTTGGTATGCCAGAGTCAAAGTATGGATTTTATCCAAAGCACTAAGCTTTCAAAATATCTAAGGACATTTGAAATTCCATTTATGAAAGGAAAAATTTCACCTGTACAATGAAAAGCTTTTCACCAGAGATTGAATAGAATAATGCAATAAATTTACCAAGCCAATGACTCCTGTTCACAGTATAAATTGACTAGCCACCTACTGTCTAAAATTACTCACATTTAGACCCACAGGAAAGAAACTATTGCTAAAACGTTTTGTTGGGTTAATTTATTTTACTATACTTCTTTGTTTGAATTCTTAATTTTGAGTAAGAAAAAGAAAGACTGGGAGGAAAAGATGCTACAAATACTAAGCACTGACTATGGGAGAGAAAGGAAATATTAGCAAGAAATGAATTCTAGGAGGTTACTCACAGATGGCTAGGGAAACATGATTTAATG
>NW_007728980.1:40507-42629 GCF_000696425.1 Galeopterus variegatus | reverse complement strand
TTTTGAAAATTCAATGTTATTATTGTGATTGCTTCTTTTTTTCTCTCTTAGCTCCCACTTATGAGTGAAGACGTGATATTTCTCTTTCTGTACCTGGCTTATTTCACTTATAATTTTCTCTAAGTTGATCCACGCTGCTGCGAATGGCAGAATTTCATTCTTTTTAATGGCAGAGTAGTATTCCACTGTGTATATATACTACATTTTTCTTATCTAGTCATCTGTTGATGGACATTTAGGTCGATTCTAACTCTTGGCTATCGTAAATAGAGCTGTGATAAACACGGGAGTGCAGGTATCCCTTTGACATGATGATTTCCTTCACTCAGGATCTCGCAAGGTTGAAATCAAGATGCAGGCTTATGACTAGCAAGAAAATAGGGACCTCAGTCATACAGCCACAAGGAAATAAATTCTACCAACAGCCTATAGGAAATGGATACTTCCCTGGAGCTTCCACATGAGAATGCAGCCCAACCTGCATCTTTTTTTTAATTGACACATATTTATTGTACATATTNGAAAAAGAAAGACTGGGAGGAAAAGATGCTACAAATACTAAGCACTGACTATGGGAGAGAAAGGAAATATTAGCAAGAAATGAATTCTAGGAGGTTACTCACAGATGGCTAGGGAAACATGATTTAATGCGGGAATCTTTTAAAAGGCAAAAAAAAATATATATATACATTTTTAAGGCCAGGTGCAAAAAATCTTGATAGATAGCTAAGCAATTTTTTGGGGGGGGGCTCCTTCAACAAAAACTCTTTACGTGAATGGTTTGCAAATGTCACAAAACCAATCAAAATGCTTTTAGACATTCTGAAAACATTCCCTAGATAATAGGCATGGAGAATCAAAGGATTCAATTATTAAATAATCAGTATTAAATACTAGTGTTGGGCCAACATTTAATATTATTCAAATTTTGAATTATATACATCAGCGTTTTTTGTGCTTTTGGAGTTTTATGTTAATTTTTAATAGGAAAAGTGCAGAGATATCTTTTAAAAAGCTGGTATTAAAAGGTCAAAGTTATACAGTGCATGAACATAATTTTAGAGTATAATGTGTTTCAAACCTGTGCAGTCAGAAATTCACTGAGCCTTAAATTATACAATGAGGCATGCACTCTAAAACTGAGCAATTCTTACTGCCTATATTTTTATGCTTAATTGCACTTGTATTTGTTTTAAATTCTCCTGGTACTCAGTAATAAAATCTTGTGATGTTTAAAATGGTTTTTTAATTCTCTTTTAATCTGACAACATTTGCAACCAAACTTATTTCCAAAATATATAAAAATACATATAAATATAAAAATAAGGTCAAAGTAAAGAAAATATTAATTAACTTACAAAAATGTATTAATATTACTTGTAATATTAAGCACTATTCTATGCACAATATATCAGAGAACAAAACAAAAATATCTGCCCTTATGAAACTTACATTCTATTAATAAACAAATAAGTGACATGTCAAAATATAAGTGCCTTGGAAAAAAAATTAAGCAGGGTGAAAAGGTGGATGAGTTCTGGGTTGGGGCTGCTACTTTATATTCAGTGGTTGGGAGAGGCCTCTTTAATAAGATGACCCTTGAACGAACACCTTAAGTAGTAAGGAAGTGAGCCAGACATCTTTCTTGGGTCAAGATCTTTCCAGGAAGTCGCAGATGGTCCAAAGGCCTTGAAGTGAAACATGGTTACCATATTCAAAGAATCACAAAGACACGAATGCGGCTAAAGCCAGGTAGGTGAAGAAGAGGACTAGAAGACTAAGTCAGAGAAGTATATACTAGTTTTCTATTGCTGCATAACAAATTACCACATGCTTAGTGACTTAAAACAACACCCGTTTATCATCTTACAATTTCTATATATCAGAATCGATTATCAATACATGTGTACAATATGTGGTGATCAAATCAGGATAATTAGTATACTCATGTTTAGAGAACATAATGTTTTTGACCCTTAACTAATTTTTTGCTAACTCCCATTCCACTCTCCCTTTCCCGGCCTCTAATAACATTTCTGTTTTTTGTTGTTGTTGTTGTTGTTTTGAAAATTCAATGTTATTATTGTGATTGCTTCTTTTTTTCTCTCTTAGCTCCCACTTA
>NW_007728980.1:37844-38931 GCF_000696425.1 Galeopterus variegatus | reverse complement strand
AGGCTATGAGAATGAACAGGATTTTAGGTGGAGTCGTGGGAAGCAGGCAGAAATAAGGAGTTCAGTTTTGAACATGTTAGGTTTGGAACACTTATTCAGTGTTCAGTTATCACTAGGTGGTTGGATGTGACTTAGAAGTTCAAAGTATTGGTCAAAGCTAAAGATGTAAGTATAGAAATCATGAGAACATAGATGATATTAAAAGCTTTAAGACTAGATGGAAGAGAATGAATGAAGAATGGAAAGAGAAGAGTTCCTGTCCTAAACTGAGGTATAGGACACTTCAATATTTAGAGATCAGGGTGATGAGGAACAACCAGCAAAGAAACAGATGAGTGGCCATAGTGGTAGAAAGAAAAAAAGAAAGTCAAGTATCCCAGATACCAAGTGAAGAAGATGTTTTAATGAGTGAGCAATTGATCCTCTGTGCAGATATGCCAAGTAAAAGGAGCACTGAGAATTATCCATTGGATTTAGCAACATGGGGCCATTGCTGATCATGACACGTGCTGTTTAGGTAAAGTGATAGAGATGAAAGCCTTATGGAAGGGAAACAAAAGAATTAGAGCAGGCAAAGTAGAGACAGCTCTTAATACAGTTCTGCTATAAGGAAAAACAGGGAAATGGAGCGTGAGTTAGAAGGGCATGCAGGAGGTTGAATAGCATGTTTTATGCAGACAGACATGATCTAGCAGAGAGACAATAATTTATGATGCAAGAGAAAAAGAAGATAATTACTGGAGAAATGTTCTTGGGTAGGTGAGAAGAGATGGAATCTGAAACACTAGTGGAAAGCATGACTTTAGACAAGAAGCTGGAATTCATCCATAATAGCAGGAGGAAAGCTACAGTAGATGCACAGAGGTTGGTAAATATTCCATGGGAAATTGTCAAATTTCTCTTCTGAGTTAAACTGAAACCAGAGAAATCAGCTGATAGTTTGGTAAATATGGACTGGGAAACTGTCAAATTCCTCTTCTCAGTGAAACAGAAACCAGATAAATCAGCTAAGAAGAAGAGGAAAGAATTTGAGAGACTTTAGAAATGAGGAGGTATAAAATAATGGTCTCAGAGAGAGTGAGGGTGC
>NW_007728980.1:0-37361 GCF_000696425.1 Galeopterus variegatus | reverse complement strand
ATTTGAGAGACTTTAGAAATGAGGAGGTATAAAATAATGGTCTCAGAGAGAGTGAGGGTGCATGGACCAGGGGAACACAGTGGGACTACGGAGTGCTAGTGAGGACAGCCATAAAGTTAGGGGTCATGCACCCAAATGAATCCTGTAAGCATCAGAGTCAGGCTTTCCCGGCCCATTCAGCTGCAGGAATGCAAATGTAAGCAAAATGTTGAGTTTAGCCATTTGTTGTGGTGGTTTTTATTTTTAATTAGTTAATTAGTTAATTAGCTTATATTTTGCTCAGGGAGTATAGAAACAGGGAAGAGGAGCACAGGAGTTGAGGGTACATGTCAGGGAATTGTTCTGTGATTTCTCAGTGATGGACCATGGCATCTTGCCTGGATGAGACAAGAAGGGTGGGTGTCAGAGAGGAGCTTTGAGGGACAGAACAGGACTGTGGCATCCATGGCTCAGTATGGTCTAGAAAGACAGGAGATGGAAATCAGAATAGGATGCTTAAAATGGAGCCATGTTATTAGTGATGGGATTAGGGGATGACCATGGGAGTGGGCTGCTAAAGTAAGAAAGGGAACAGCCTGAGAGGTCAGTGAACTGGCAAGGTCGTCTGTGTGGCCATTGAATCCCAAGAAGTCCAAGAGGAGTGGTGCTGAAGAAAGCCACACTGTGTCTCAAGTTAAAATTCTCATGAAACAAGTGAAATGACATCTGGAGGTGACCTCACTAATGTGAGAATCAGACGGTATGTCCGAGGCCATGAGACAATCCAGGGAGATTGCAGAGGATGCCTATCCAACCCCAGATAAGAACGAGAGAGAGCCAGCTTCCAGCTCAAGGAAGAGAATGACTGAGAGAGGGCATGGGGCTGAGGACGGACCTCAGGTACCAGAGTGAAGTTGGGGAGCACAGAGTATTAGAGTGGGGGAGGTGGACAAAGCAGTAGAAGACGAGCAGGCATGGGGATCCAGGGCTTCTGTGTGGTGACAAACCACCTGTGAAGGTTACAGCCACAATAAAGAAACTCAGTTTAGCCAGGCAAACTATGCAAGGGCAGACAGGGAGGCCCGGATTTTAAAATACTATAAAGACCTCAAAGTTCACGTTTTCTAATTTTAACTTGTTCTGCTAGCCAGTCTTAACTCTGCATGACTAAATCATCTGATAATTATTCTAGAGGTCAAAATGTGACTGATTAACAGTTAAAGCAGTCTATCTAGAACAATAAAGATTCCTACAGAATTTTTGTTGTTATTGTTAAAAGGAATAAAAGTAATTGAAGTAAAGTTCAAATTCTCTGCTGCCTGGAAACAGTATACTGCTGATATTCATGCTCAATAGATTCTGAAGATTAGCAGGAACAAATCAAATGTCCTGCACCAGTTTCTCAACTTACAGAGTACATGAGAAAGCGATCTGCTTGTTTCTCTGAATATCTCTCTTTTAAAATGTTATTTCAAGATTTCTGATTATAAGAGAATACATGCAGGTGTGAAGGGTTCATACTTCAAAAAGTTTGTGGAAAAAATGGGATTAAAATATAACACAAATCTTTCCATGAACTTTTTGAAGACTCCTCATATCTATTAGTAATTAAAAGGTCTTTACTGCATCACTAAAAAAAATTTATACAAGAAAAATAATGGGTTTGGTATTTGGCAACCTGAGGTCCTAATGGGAAGTAGAAAGATGTAAAAATTAAAAGTCGTGAGTAAAATTTTCAATTAAGAGGAACTGCTATATACCTTTAATAAATATTTAAGATTTGAAATGAAATTTATGTTCCAGATAAAAGTTTCACTAGTTTTAAATAAGTCTGGTTGTAGCTGTTTTTCTCTGTTATTCTTATATAAACTCCTCAGAACTCTTAGTATTTAGGACCGACTAAAATCAGAAAATGCTTAGAACAGTGAGAAATCTTCAGTATCGTTCAATCCATTTTGTAGAAACTGCGGCCCTGGTTAATTGAAAACCTTAAGACCACCTCACAAATCATCAGCAGTGCTGGGATTTATCAAAAACGTAGAAATGAGAAGGCTACATCTGATTTTTAAAATTTTATTTCTGAAAACCAAAACATAAAGTGGTGATAATTTTTTTAATTTTTCTTTTTTACCTGCTTGGTCAATAAGCTTATTGTCTTTATATGAAAATTTTTCATAGAGCATCACGATGGTTTGGTTTAGCTCTCAAGAGATCTGAGATCTGAGAAAACTTGCTTTCTTCTGAGCAACCTGATCCCTCCCATCTGGACAAGAGACATTTTTGGATGTCCCACCTCTTCTTTTTAACTGTTTTCTTCGGCTTTTCATAGACCAGATCCTCTAGCATAACAGCATGAGCTTTCTTATACATCTTCTCCATGTTGGGAGTTACATTGTTCTTTATGCATTGAGAGGATGGTTTCTTATAAGCATCTTCATCTTTTATTAGATTACACAGATAATCTGCATGGGATCTGTTCTGATCTGTGATGTGCTTCCAAAGTGCTTCTGCACTGAATTCCTTGCTTTCTCAATCACAGCCAGAAAATCACTTGGTACTGTGAGAGATAAGACATGCTCCGTCCATAGCTCCCTTCAGAGCCCCCGAAACTTTGTTTCCAGTGGTAGTTCTGGCAAGGACCACATCCAAATACAAAATACCTTCACATCATGCTTCGGAGTACATGAGCATAAGCTGCACCAACTACCACATCCCCTTCTATGCAGGCATAAGCAATACGGCAAATGATTTCTCTGTGGGTCACATTAACTGTCACCATGGGTGTGTTGTATTTATTTTTTATCTTGAATTACTGAGCATTTCCAAGCATAGTAATCAGTTTTACCCTCCTACCTTCTTCTAAATTTCACTTGGTATCTCTTGAAGTAGAGTAAATCTTATTCTTGACAACGTTAACAATCCCATCATAGCCCCCCCCCCATCACCAACTCATCTGAAACTAATTACCGACTAGAGGCCCCATCTCCAAATACAACTGTATTGGGGATTAGGGCTTCCACATACTAATGGGGAAGGGGGACATTCAGTCTTTAACACTCTTCAAACATCAAACTGTAAAAATTACCAGACTATAACTTGCTATTGGCCATTATTCATTATTTTTGCTTCAAACATAGAGAATTCACTTAAATTACATTTGTAGATGTCTGGAAAGTTTTATCTTAATATGACTTTGATTACTGAATCTAGTCCATCATCCTTAAAATAAGCCTTTTATTGCAGTTCTATAAATTGCCCTGCTTATAAATCATCTTTTTCATCCTTTCTATTTTTTTTTTTTTCATTTTCTCTGGAATATATCTCTAATGTCATTTACTTAAGAAAGACCTCTAAGCTTAATTTTATCATCTATAAAAGGAATAATAATATTACCTACTTTATAAGTTATCTTGAAGCTTAAGTGAGACAATCTGTGTAAACAGTAAATTATTATTTTCTTGGCAGTACTGGCGGCGGAAGTGGTGGAAGCAGCGAGTAGATAGAAGTGATCGTAGTATTTTGAATTCTACATTATTGCTTGGGTTTATCTTCAGCCTCTCTAAGTTTTCAACAGTATCAAATTACTATTTCTTATTTTCAATGTAGTTTTTATTTAAGCCATTATGTTTTTATCTTTATTATACTCTCTTCTCTCCATCCTGTTACTGTTTAATAAATTGATGTGTTACAGGACTTTATTGAGAGCACTAAACAAATACTCTCTAAAACATCCTTTTATCAATGCACATTAAAATTTTAGTGATGATTTTCTCTATTTATTCAGATATTTGCTTCTCTTGGATATAATTTAAAATAGTTTTCTAGGCTTCACGGGGTTGCTTTATTATTTTCTTCAGTAGTTTGTTAATTCATTTTTACAAATTTAATTCATCTAAACTAATAATTTTAACTAATAACTGAACTCCCAATCGTTGTCTTAAAACCTGTTTTACTGCAGACTCCCCCTACGCACTGGGGACTCCACTGTTCCCAAAGTCTAGACTAAAATCTTTGCATTCATTTTTGTTTTCTCTCTTTCTCTCAAATCCCACATCTATGCTGTCCCCAAATCCTACCTGTTCTTTCTTCAAAATGTACCTAGAATGAGACCATGTCTCGCCACCTCCAAACTACCTCCCTGCTGCAAGCCACCATCACTCCTCACCTGGATTAAGGCAGAGGACTCCTTCCCGGTCCCCCTGCTTCCACTCTTGCCCTCCTGCAGTCTGTCTGTTTCCAACACAGCATAAGTCAGATCATGTCACTCCTCTGCTCAAAATCCTTCTGGGCTCAGAATCCTCCCAGCGTTACTCAGTAAAGGATAAAGCAGGCACGGCTTTTATCCCTGTAACATCTGGACCTTGTCACCTCCTTGGCCTCACTTCTTTGACTCAACTCTTGCTTCATGGGACTTTTACTGTTTTTTGAATACACCAGGAAAATTCCTTCTTCAGGGCCTTTGCATTAGCTGTTCTTTTTGCTTGAAACACCACAACCACACTATCACCACCGTCCAACTAATATCACAAGATTATTTTCTCCTTCAAGTTATTGCACAAATGTTACCTTCCCAGTGAGCCTAGCACTGATTACCCGCTGGCCCAGGCAAAGACAGGTAGGCATCCAAAATCCTGGAGATATTGGATACTCATTTTTAAAGAAAGAAAAAGCTATTCAGAGCTCAGTGTTATGAAATAATCAGGCTAATGATGATCATGATGACCAATACTTATTAGGAGCTATGTACCAGGCACTATTTCAATTACACTGCATGCATTACTTTTTTAAAAAGTCTCAAATCAGCCTTATGAGAAACATACTACTCTTATTCCCAATTATACTTGAGGGTTGTGAGATGCCCTCAGAACTCCAGTCAATGCCTCTGTTTGTAAAGATTTCTTTAAATCTGATACTGGAAGGGCTATCTTCCAGGAACATAGAGGTTATCTTAAAAAGACCAAAACCTTTTCCTTGTGTAATTGCTAATCAGGTCCTCTAAGTAATGCAAAAATTACTTCCCTTGCCCCATCCCCTAAAAGCAAGTCATAGATGGTAACAACTGTCAGGCAACTAACACTAGGGATTTAGAGATCATCTAATTGAAATTCTCTGTTTTAGAGATGATAAAAATTGAAACACACAAAAATCTAATTCCTGAAGTCATGTGTTGAGTTAATGCCAGAACTTAGACTACAATTCTTGAGAGATGTGACTTAGTTTTCAGTCCCAACTGACAGAATAGGTAATCTATGTGGTGATTCTGCAGTCTGCATTGGAAGCTCATGAGTCAGCATTACATGGTGATTATTAAATGTATGACTCAAGAGCAAAAGGGAAAACTCTTCCCAGAATGAGTATTTATATGCTGTTATAAAATGTTGCTTGTTCTCTATGCTCGGCCTCTCTTCTACCTTCATAGTTGCCCAGGATCCTATTCTTAAAACTAGTTCTAGAAGAAAACCCTCTTTATCACTTGGAAAATCAATAGCCTTCCTTTCTAATTCCACATTTCCCTGTAGGGAAAACATTAGGTGGAAAGTCTGTAAGGCTCTTGCTGAGAAATGGACCTGTAAGATGTTAAAAATTGATGTAGAATTGAAACAAACAAAACCCAAAAAACAAACAAAAATACCACTTCGTAGAAAAGATATATATTCCCATTTTTTATTTGCCTTAGCCCTGAAGCTCAAAGAAAATTTTAAGGCATCATTTCATATGAATGACTAGCATTTCTGGACTCAAAGAATTTATAGACATTACAAAGACAATCTCTGAAAAAACAATATAATTTTATAACAAATATTATAAAACCAGTTATATGTGTCTTTACCATTTCCCCTCCCTGGAATATTCATATACCTTTTATTGTAGCTATATGTTTTTCTAATGAATTTGACAGGAAATATAACATCACTGGAATAGTACCTGTTTTAAGGACTAGTAGGGGATCAGGGAAAAGAAAGATGGTACATAAGAAAGAGTAGGTAGAAAATAATTTCTTTTTTTTATTAAAGTATAAGGGGATACTTTTATTTAAATCTGGCTTATGAACCTATAATTTAAGCTCATCTCAGTGGTGTTATTATCATTACTAGACAGATTGAGAAATTTAAGCAAAGTAATTAACTCCTGGTGACAGTAATGGAACTCTAACTTCCTTCCATGTTACTATCTCAGGGCTATTCTTAAAGTGCCTTACAGGCTATATCATTTGGTCATAGAAGCAATTCATTTTTACCAGTACTAGAGGCAAGTCTCAAAAGCCAAAAAATTTAGTGTTAGTTGGCAGTTTGCCCAACAAACAAGAACACTTAGAGACTCTTTCTCCTATTTACTGCCTGAGCCCCTGGAAAATCTTCAGTTTGTTTCTAGATAAGAGAAAAATAATTCCCACCACACATCATTTCTAATTTTAGAATTGAAACTTTTAAACCTGCTTTCAATGAGGGAGACTGAATCAGAGAAACATTAGGGAAGATAAAAATAAAATAAAATTTAAGTTATCTGCTCTGGTCTTCGATATATAGATGAGAATAAGACCATGTTTATTATGCCACCTTAAAATTCTTTTCATAAATCAGTTTTTATATTAAGTTCTAAATGAATGTGTTTGTTTACTTTCCAGAATATATTTCTATACATAAGGTAAAAGGTAACGTTCAGCATGTATTTGCAAGTGAATTTGGTCATTTTATTTTCTCATATAAAGTATATGCCCAGTAACACCTACGTCAGGTCCAGTCCAACCTGCATTCAATGATTTTGGTTCATTTAAAAACCTTACTTTCTAAGAAATACAGTAAAACTGTCCCACAGTGTAACAAACTCATCAGCACAACACAATGTTATAAAAAAGAATCCTATAAAAAGAACAGACATCAGTGAATTTCACTGAATGGATTCCTGGGCTAGAGCATGCTATTATGGAGAAAACACTGTTATGGGGCAGGTGACTGCCTATATCCCCTAAGGGATGGTAACCGCTACTACAGCTCACCCATATATACGTACTAAGTAGAACTGACAACAATATACAAATGGGAAAGCAAAGGACAACCTTGTTGAAAACACAGTTTTTCTTGAAAAAAGTGACCTTTTAATGATCCTTAAGCCTCTGTTAGCTGGAGCAGGAATGATGAGCTGGGACCTGCTTCTTGCAGCACCTACTGAAAAGCCTATAGAAAGAAATGATATCCTGGGCTGGCCCGTGGGTCACTCAGGAGAGTGCAGTGCTGATAACACCAAGGCCACGGCTTTGGATCCTATATAGGGATGGCTGGTTTGCTCACTGGCTGAGCGTGGTGCNACCATACATGAAGTAAGTCAGACAAATACTACATGATCTCACTTATATGTGAAATATATATTTAAAAAAATGGTTCTCATAGAAGTAGAGAGTAGAACAATGGTTATTAGAAGCTGGGAGGGGAGGAGGCTGGGGGGAGGAGAGCGGTGGACTGATGGGTACAAGATTATGCTGTCTACCCTAAGTGATTCATTACCCAGTACATGCATGTATTGAAACAACACACTGTACACCACAAATATGTAGATGTTAAAATAAAAATAAAATAAAAAATAAAGTTACTGAATTACCCAAACAAACAAAAACAAAACAGCCTAATGATAGGAAGACAGTCATTATGTCACAGGAGATTGAGGAACCAATGGTAAGCTGTGGTAGGGGACAGTGACCAGACCTTTCACTAATATTAACTCTCTTTTCCTAATAAGAGTAAATTTGGAAAATACCAGCATCTTCTAGATGAATAAGACATATTCCTTGGGCAAAGGATACCATAAAATGGAGAGGGAAAAAAGGACATCACAGTGGGGAAGAATCTAAGGGGCATCACCTGCACACACAAATGTCATGCTCCCTTACTGGCTGACGTTGAAACTGAGCTCAAAGAACACGAGAAGAGGGGTTTCTAGAGAGACATGGGAACTCTGACTGCATTATTAGAAAGTGTTAAGAACCCATAAACCACGATTAATGATTGAGGAAATGGTGGTTAGTGTTAAGAATATGTGTGTCACTACAGAAGAGACTGAAAAAGCAGACTTAAACCAGGCTGTGGATAGAGAACCTTGGATACCTTGGCTGAGGTGTTTGCATACGTGTGTTCAGACTCACGCTCACTGGAGAGGAGGAAAGGCATTTCAGGGAACGGGAAGAGGATATAAAATTTCAAGCAGGAAAAGAACACAGCCAGATAAGAATTTTAGAAAGGACAAGCTAAAAACTCATGCTGAGACTTCTAGCTTGTGATACATTTACAGTCCCTGATGGTTCTTAGTTTAACCAAGAAAGGAAAAGTACCAAAAGGAAGAGCTTTCAGGGGAAGAGCTAAGTTCAGTTTAGGGTAGGTAAAATATTAGGTGATTGTGAAAATAAGTATGCATTCACTTACACAAGCTTTAAGAAAAAAATCTGTTAGTGAACATAAACATCACATACATTGCCAATCTTTTCACATACATTTTGTACAAATATTAAATTGGTGTCTATATTGGCCATGGGCATGACTGTGACAGTGGGGGAGACACAGGAGTAGGCACCTGCATGTAGATAGGGGCACAGTGTGTATGCCGGGGGGGGGAGTGTTCATTTGGGAGAGAACCGCATGCTTGCCTACAGATGTGTGTGTGTTAGAGAAATGCTTATTGTAGGAAAAAAGTAGATAAATGCATGCAGACATACATATATTTCTCTGGAAAATACATTGTTTTTGTTCTAAATCAGCATTTTCTAAATTAGGTGGCTTTATTTCTTGGAACGCTATGTCTAATGAACTGTTAATAGGTGTTCCATGAAGAAAATTTCTTGTGTTCAAATTAGCTTTAGAAAAGTTTCTGATGACATGTGTCCTAAAAGGCCTTGAAGGGTTAATGAAGGCACTGAGAAGTTTCACGGTGAGGACACCCACTTCACTTCTTTTTTCTTTTTGTTTAATAAAGGATTTTCAAACTTATTTGACCATAGAATTATTTTACTCAAAGAATATATACTAATAACTCAGGGGATACTAACACTACAAAAAACACTAGAAAAAGCTGATATGTCCAGAGCAGCAGAAACACAACAGTAATGATCAAAGTGACTTTGGTAAATATGGGCAAACCCAGTACAAAATCTTCAGGTCAAACATAATTTTTTTTTCAGGTCTAATCATTCCTGTAAATTGTCTTCAAAACTAAATTAGCTCTCAAACTTCTTAAGCAGGTAGGTCTTTGTATACAGATATTAATTGTATATGATGTGAATTTTAAGAGAAGAAAGATTTTAGGCTTTTCTATACAAACCGAGGTGCTATTAAAGTGTACTCTAAGTATATGTTGTCCCTTCAGTGACTGAGAAGTCTAAATCAATTTGCAATTTGACAAATCCATCTCTTCAATAATGAAAACTGAGTAAGTGCTAATTGGTTTCCATGGTCATACTTACAGCTTCATTAAAATAGATTAGGAACATAAAGAAAAATGCAGAATATATAACTGCAGAGCCATTTATATTATAAATGAAAGGTAGTCTAGTTGAATGAAATGGAAAATAATAATATGATGATAATAATTTAAATAAGTAGTATGATAAGTACCAGATACCTTCAGATGGCATCACATATCATTTCAGATACTTTGTATATACTATGTCTAATCCTCTCCTGGAAATTTAAAAAAAAAAAAAAACTGAGACTAGAGAAGCTAATCAATAACTAAAAATTAATAAAAATAATAGTTAGCATTTATTGGGCACTTACCATGTGTCAGACTCTGTTGTAAACATTTCGTGGTAGTAACTCATGTAATCCTAACAACAAACCCCACTATCACCCCCATTTCACAGATAGGAAAACTGAGTCTCAGAGCAATCAGCCAGCCTGCTAAGCAATAGAAGAACCAGGCATTGGGCATAGATATGTTTCTAAATCACATGCTCTTCCTACTTTTTTACTGCACTGATCCCATATTTTCATGCTTTACATTTTACTCCAATTTTATAATAAATTGATGAAATTTTAACCATTATTACAAAATGCCTTGTTTTATAGCCTTTTGATAATTAGGCAACTGTGTCCCTAAGGGCCTTTAACACAGTTACATAAAGGAACATAATTTGATTCATAAGCAAATGCCCTTACTTCTGTGTTTGATGTCTCCCTTCATTCTCACAGACCAGTGAAATGCCACTTGAATTTACTTCTGTGGACAGTGTTTGATATATTCAGCAATAAAATGCATCAGTAAATTCTAAAAGCAATTTGACACCCTTTGATTCATTTATGAATGTCTGCCCTGGTTTCAATGCTATGTTGCTAAAGGTATTAGTCAAAACAAGTTTTATATTTTTCTCAACTCTGTTGGTACACTGCCTGCTTCAACCAAATAAACTGCTCTCCATATGCCTCTGGCCAGTATCTGCCACCTAATAATAAGCCAAAGATAATGTCAGAGTGATTAAAACCAGAATACAGGTTTCGGGTAAGCATCCATTTCTTGGATAATAGAAACATATGTCTAGATGAAGGGTTAAATCATCTTCTCTGCCACTGACCAAGTTTATGTGGCTGTCACATTATAAGAAAGAATTCCAACAAACTAAGCAAGAGATCAAGGAATGGTTGAGAGAATTAGTAAGTTTAATGCAAGAAGGGAAACAATATCTATAGAGCATTTTCTCTCTAATACAAGGCAGTACTTGGAACTTCACTGCTTTTAATTGTCCAGAACCACCCTGGAAGGACATTCATTACTACTTCCATTAGCAGATGTTAAAGAGAATAGACAATATGCCTGGGGTGACACAGGTGGTGACACAGCTGGGACTTGAACCTAAGTCTGGTACAAAGGTCCTCTTTCTACTCCCTCACATATTTTCCTGAGAAAAAAGGAGGGAAGACTGAAAGTTGGACAAAAACACTGCTTTGAAATGTGGTCATGGAGAAAAGGCATGAGACTTATTTTATTTAACTCCATGAAGAAGGGATAGGACTGTGGCAAGGAGATAAAATAGAAATGCTTTTCTAACACTAGACATGTCTGAAAATGGGGAGGAAAAACCCTAAGTTTGAGTTCCCTGTCACTAAAGGGGTCCAACGAGAAGTTAAAATGCCAGTTTCAAGGTATGTTCTGGTCTCTCAAATTATCAAATTCTAAGTTTCTAAACAAAATACACATTGTCTGAGAAGTTCTTGATATCAAGAGTCTTGTTCTCCAGCAATCCCCATTCTCTATCCCACGACAGCAGGAAGTCAAACTCCTGTTCCTCAGTTTGCTTATCATTCAACCAGGAATAGTTTCATCTTCCAGGCCACTAGAAGATTAAGGTGATTAGAAGACTAGTAGGATAAAACATATGGAATGCTTGACACTTCATAAACCTCAAATAGTGTTAGTTACCTCTCCCAACATGTGATAGAGCCTGAGTCTGTGTCAGAGCTATTGTGGAGGAGCTTCCTGTCACCTTCATGCGAATCACACCAAAGGCACAGTGAGAGCAGCGCTCCAGGGACGTGCGGCTCTGTCGCATGCGCCTGTGCTCCATGCGTGTGCATTTGCTATTCACTCGCATGTGTTCCTGCTTGTTCCCTCCCATGGAGATAAATGCAGGGTTCTGATGCATTGCTTTCAGGACTTAGGATATGAATTTTTCATTTTTTTTTTCTGTTCAAATGCATCAATTAAGTTAGCTATTTACATGCCATCCTCCTCTTCTAACATTTTCATTGATGCATTCAATCAAGTATAGTCTATTCTCTTCAATAATTAATCACAAATATGCTACTCTCTCCCAAAGAGACGCTGTTGGCTGCCAGTCTACTGACCTTATTTAATTTAAAAAATATTTAAGACAAACCTAACACTTAGTGCTGTGGAGACCATCAGAATTTTCTGCTCTAATCCCAGTTGCTGGTACCTAAGAAAAGCTGATTGGAAGACTACTTAAGGAGAATGAAAACTATGCAAAATATACATGGCTTCTAAGATGCTTGGAAGTGGTCTTTTTAAATAATCTCTGAAGTTCAAGTAGATATTAACAAGAAAAGTTGTCATTAGAGAACTATTCACATATACACAATTTAAAGAATAGATCAGGTGCTTATATTAAGAAGTGCTACATAACCTTTATTTGTGTCCAGGAAAAGAGTAGCAGCAGGAAATTAAAGGTCTAAGAATGTTTAATTTTTATTTGAAAAGAAAAAGAAATTTATCACTTTAAACTGTACTGTCAATCTATGGGCAGGGCTGGTTTCTAGTCACTGTGGGGATTCAGACCCACTTACAAGATTCCAGAAACAAACTTATTCTGATCCACTGTCCTGTAGCCTATAAAACATGCCTGGACTCCCAAGATACTACTGGCAATTTCATCTTTTTGCCACCCTGAGAATGCTTGTACAGAGGACTGTAGAGTATAGCCTACAGAGCCTATTATCATTACTTACAACTCTCAAGTTAACAGCATGACTTTTGGAGATGAAGTTAAAAACATGTAGGATTTTTTGTTGTTCTTTTATTTTTAGAAACAATGAAATTGAACTCTGTGGGTCTAAGGAGGTTAAATTAAGCAAACATCAAAAAATTAAAACTTAAAAACCTCACAATTTTGATCTTACCTTCTCTAAGCATAAATATTTGACAAATATCAAAAATAAGTATTTGTGATCTATGAGAAAGCAAAAGTCATAAAAAAATTTAGATGCACAAACATATCCATCCACACAATTGATGATATATATGTGGATGTATACATATGTGCCCATATAAATGCTACATAAAATAGGAAAAAATTTAAAACAAACAGAAGTTGAATGCTTTTCCTTTCATATCCTCTCCCATACATGTTGTATATTATTAAAAATAATACCATATGTCCATTTTGGGTCATCAGAGTCTTATGTTCGTATGTTCCATGAAAGCATTACTGTAAATGTGGCAGAAGTAATAAATGGAAACAAATTCTCTTTGCATGAATAAATTCTTACATATCTGTATTCAATAAAACTTTTTATCACATCCATCCTGATAAAATTATACAAATGTTTGCTTAACTTTGGAGGTTACATGTGGAAGGGTTACAAAAGAAATAATAGAACACTCGTTAAGATGAGTTGAAAGTTTCTGTGACAAGATAAAGACTCTAGGTAAAGTGGCCTATACTTAAATACTTAGAAAGTGGGAATTCTAAGTAAGATTTTCAGCTTTTCAAGAAGATTGCAACCTATTACTAACAATTTCTCTGAAAGTTACTTGTTTCATATACACTCTCAAGCTTAGATTGCATTATACTCACTAATTTCGATGGATTCCATCCAGAAATAAATTTGTGGTACTAGGTTTACATTTAGCATCCATTAAAAACACAAAGAAGTCATAATAGTGAATCAAAATCCCAACAAACTAATTATTGAAACTCTATATGTTGCAGGCACATAAAATTAAATTTTAAAATAAAACATTAAGAAAAATAATCGAGGCCCCTAAAACTCTCCAAAGGATGCAATATAAAATAGAGAAGGACATAAAGATTTTATTAGATCTTGAGCTTCCTACAAGGTAGAAAAATAAAAACAAACAGACTCTGGAATCAGACCAAACTGAGTTCTAATCCTACAATCACCAGCTGTAGGATCTTAGACAAGTTGCTATACAACAGAGATGATATTACCACATGGATTAAGGAAAATAATGCATGAAAAGCACCTAACATATTCCTTGCATACTAGCAGATGCTCAATAAATAATGTCATAAGTAGCATTGACTGCAAAATATTACCTTTGCTGCCATTTTTTAAACTTTCTGAAGAACACACCCCTGTACTTAGCATATGAAAAGTTCTCAAAAATTGTTGAACAAATGAGCACTGAACGAAATCCAAACTGTGAAGAGGCACACAACAAAGTCCCATAAGGTTTAAACATTTCCATCTGTCTCCCTCCCTCTGAGAAGGATTTCCTTCCTTTTTGTTGCTGTTGTTTTTCCTCTCTGGTGGTTTGAATACTTTAAGAGCAATATAATTTTCCCCCTGACTGCTAGCACCATTCCCAAAGGCAGATCTAACTTTTTCATTCTACTATTAAATCATAAAGCAGTAATATGGTGTTCTAACATTCTGCTTGTACAGTTCCCAGAGATTCAGGTCAGGTTGGTAGAGCAAATGATTGTCAGGTGCTTGGGCAGCAAACCAGGTCCAGGTCTTGAGAATATCATGGTTCTGGGGTGAGAGGAGATTCCACAGGTTTCCTTCAGTCTCTAATCCCCCTTAAACTATCAGGCTTGTTTCTGCTTTCTGCCTTTTTTTTTTTTTTTTTTCCCTTTCTTTTCTGGCATTCCAGATTTCTCCAGATTTACTCATCACCTACTATAAGACCAGGTGAAATCAAACATGGAAGAAACCATGAACAAGCAGTACTGGACCCGAGTCCTGGCTTTGCTCTGCCATTAGTAAGTCATGTGGCATGTGACATACATTTCAAATGTTTCTCAATTTTCTCCTTTGTTGAAGGAGACAAGAAGTAGGTCATTAAAATCATGGGCTTTATAGTCAGAAAATGTGAGGCTTTATACCTTTCCTTTCCCATTATATCTTTGTGTAATTTACTTAACTGCTTTCTATACCTCAGTTTCTTGATGAATGAAATGGAGAAAATTACAACAACATCATATGCTAATGTCGTAAAGGTCAAAGAAACACCTCTAACATACTCATCAGAGCGCCAAGCACATAGTAAGTTGTATTCTCCTCTTCCTCTTCCTCCTTCTCATTGTCATTATTATCACTATTGTAAGCTTATCCAGTGTCTTTCATGCCTAAAATTATAATCCTCTATACAAAAACTCTACCTTGTCTGTGTATAGTATAGAAGTCAGGACTACAAGCAATGAACTACAGACCAAACAGAAAATATAATTGAGACATAAAAGAAGTCAAAAGAGAACCAACAAAGGTAAAGTAGCAGAACAAAGTAAATGTAATATAAAGGCAAAGAGGTTAATACTAAACAGAGATATCAAGTCCGTTTGGGATGCTAGATCACTCAGAAACACAGTAAACCATGCACTGGAATGAAGGTGATTCATATGAGTTGAAACCACTTTATATATTGGAGGCATTTTCCTAATATATGCAAACAAAATATAACTCTACAATTTCAAAAGTATACAATATCATATTTCATGAAATTTGAGTCTAAACCTACAAATTAAATACACACTTCTTGCCCCTTGAAGTGCTCTGTGGGAAAAAAAAAAATTCCCATACACTTTATCTACATGTGACACAGTAGCCACATTAGTTTTATAGTCTGAATTATCTGATAGAAGCCCCCAAAGGGACTGTGAACACAAGCAGAACTGTTAAGATTTCGAGAAGCTGAAACACACCATAAAGAAAAGGAACTTTACCATTAAAGAATGGTGCCTGCAAAAATGCTCTATTTCTGTGAATTTTTTTTTAAATAATCTGAGAATTCTATCATTTTAAAAATCGTGACTGGAATATAAAAGGAAGTTAAGTCAGAAATAATCAGAGCAAAGGAATATTTAAAAAACAAAACAAACATAAAAATGTTTCTTACCCTTGACCTAATGTTCTTCCAACTCAGTACCTCAGAGACAGAGTCAGTGGAAAGAAGATAAATTACATCAGAAATAGAAAACATCATGTACCAGAAATCAGAGGGCTATGATAAATCTATAATCTGTCTGGTTCTTGGGGAGAATAGACAGCAAATTTTGCAAAGCACAAAAAAGGGGAAAAATAATAACCTAGCCATTTCAAAATTGATTGTCTTAAATTATTTTCTAGAAAACTCAATTCTTTGTTGTTAAATTTGTTTTCCTTTTATACTATCAAAATCAATTGACTAGGAGTCAGGGGTATTAAAAATCAAAAGTGAAAATTTGTCTTGCTTTCAACTATATCTGGAATTTATGTCAAATATTTCTTTTTTCTTCTAAGGGTAGTACTCTAAAGTTGACCCTTTTGTTCTTCACCTCTCTCTGAGTATTCTCTGTGTTCACTAATTTTCATTTCACTAAGAATCTCTGTTTCCCCCATTTCTGTTTCAAATTGGTGTCTAAATGCTATGCTGTTGGGTAGTAATGCTGCTGATGCTAGTGATGGTTATAGCATGATCAGTGCTGTAGCTGTGAGTCAGCAGGATGAGAAAGAAAGTGCTGTGCATCTGATCTAGAAAACATGTGAATGGCTAGTTGTCCTAAGTTAGTTCTCCTAGCATGAATCCAACGGCCATGCTAGGAAGATAATATTTTCAAGGGTATCAGTGACATTAACAGCTAGCCTTCTGAGTTGGCCCTTTTACACTTCAAACGGAAAACAGTAACAACACAATTTTGTTGAAAATCACATCACAAAACTGTAATGATTTGTATATATTATCCCAAACAAAATGCGCCACTACCACCAGATGTTCGAGAGACACAACCTAAAGGAACTAAAGAGAAGATGGCAGCCTCACCAGAACACACCAGCACTTACTTTCCTACTTGAAGTATTACTTATTTTAAATTATATTATACTACGAAATCAAAACGCAGATCTGTAAGGATCAGGAAAAATGAGAAAAAGAGAAAGCCAGGAGTACGGATTTCAGCATAAACCACAGCATCTTTACTAAAATAAATTGTTGACTGCAAGGGGGTCCTTGAGGGGAAAAGGGACAAACAAACTTGAGACACTGTCAGCTTCCGTGAAAGTGGTCTCTACATCTCACCAAAATAAGAGCTTCTGAAGATCGACAAACGCTGTCCTATGTGTATCTTTATATTCATTCAACATTATACAAATATTGCAAGGCAGGATGCTCCACGTACACTCAATTATCAGACTATTGTTTCCAGATTTATTATGAATTTTTAAAAAATGTTTATCTTATTTAATATTCTTCTTAGTATTAAAATACTCTGCAACTTTCAAAAGACTGTTGTCTCATCTTCTATATCAAAACAAATTGCACTACCCATATTCAGAATTAGCTATGATATATTGTCTGTTTCAATGAGTCTGTTTTAACTTATGTTTTATGTTTAATAGCAGTAACAAAATAAGCTAAAAAAAATCAGCTTACTACGATCAGAAAATTTTTATTATGCAGCTTTCTATTATCAGAAAGCTGCAACGTTGTCTCTAATGTATTCTAAATCTAGAAATTTACTTGATTTAAAAAGTAACAATTTGATAAATAACAAAAAATACTTAATAACATGATCATAGTTTATGTTTACCTTCTTACTTTCAAAGAATTTCATCACTTTAATAATAACGTAATATTGTTTTTCCTACCAGGACTAATAACCTTTCACAACCTGAAACATGAACTTGAATGTGAATTTGAATAATTGCTATTTCTCTATAACTCCTTGCAGTGGAGAACATAAGACATTTGAGAGCTGACATCTAACATCTGCAAGAATTGTGACTTTCAAGCACAACTGGCCATCGATAAGTATCATGGGTAATTAACTTTAACAGTATTTCTGCAAACAGAGACCCACCTCAGGCTCAGGGCCAGCAGTTGCTCCTTTGACTTCAGTAGTTCCCCCACCTTAAAACTGGCATGGCCCAAGAAGCTCCGCTGAAAATGAGACAAAAAGAATGGTTTTCATTAACTTCCGTGGTTCTTAATATTTTTGTTGTCACACCAATCACACGACATTAGTCTTCATAAGAAGGAAATATTAAATCTTTTGGCCTGACAAATATTTTCAGAGTGTGATACAATTATCGATAATACATCCACCTCATGGCATGGAATTGAAGGGTGAAAATACTTCATTTTCATTAAAACCGAAGAGACAAGAGCCTAGAAAATAACAAGCTATAAAATACAGCATCTAGAACTTTCTACGAACCGTAATTTTCTCCACATATGAAAACTGGGGTAAAAGAAAAGATGATAAACTTTCAATATTTACCAATGCTGTCGTTCCTCTTATTAGAATTCCTCAAATCACTGGCAGCAACAACTTTGTACTCCAGATATGAGCAAATCTGTTAGTTGGAGCTATTTTTATGTGGGACTCTGTACAAGTTATAAATAGAAATAGAATTTCTCCCCCATCACAGCAATGTTTAAAAGCTTTTGTTTCCTTTGTTATTTCTTTACTAGCATGGGGCAATTTCATTCCAAACACAAAAAGAATGGTACTTATTCAGCTTAATTTTCTAAAATTGATTTTTTAACCTATCATACTGCATGTTGACTATCTAGGAATATCTGCTTTCTACTCTTTTGAATCAATCAGAGAATAAAACCCCAGATTGCTTTTTTTGTTCAGGATAAAAATATTTTATCATTTCTTCATATCCCTAGCTACTTCTGACTTAAAAGTCACAATATTATAGTATAAATAACATAAATAGTATTTCTCATTCTTGCCTCAAAGTCAAGGAGTAAACATGAGAATATCAGACTTAAGCCATTGCTGCCAACATAATGTAATACTCTACAAGAAGTTGATGCTATTTCTTCTGGAACATTCTCTCATCATGAGGTTGCTGCTGGGCTACATTAGAATGAGACTTAAGGAGTCTGAGGCCAATTAGATCTTGTTAGAGGAAAATAGGAAATTATTCCATACATAAAAGGCTATGTCTACACTGAGTGATGGTTGAGTATAGGAAAGAAAAATTTCAGATCAGAATTTGTCTTCCTCTTTTCAAAACTCTAACTTTGAAGAGCTGGTTCTAAAAGACTGAAAGGTAAGTATTTGTAAATACAACTCAGTTCTAACGTTGGAGATGCCAGTATGCTATTAATGATAAACCCAATTAATTAACTTGAAACTCAAAGAGCTAGTTTAGACACCAAGTAAGTCACCAAAGCCTGAAATACCTGAGATTAAGTTATTAGGTGAAAAATATTAGGCAACAATAGAGGATTTGTGGAAACAAGCTCTAACAATAGGTCCAAGAGTAATAACACGACAGGGAATCCAGGCAGAGAAGGAAGTTCAGGAGCTATATCAACAAAGCACGCAGAAATAAGGTGACTTTGGCAAGGGGCAGAGAGAGCCTAGGAGAGATCCAGATGAACAAAAGCATTTATGTCACCTCATCAGAGATGCCTTCTTGAACATCCCTATAGAAGGGAGCATCTCTCTTCCACGTACATACTCTGTTGTTCTCTATTTCCTACCCTGTTTTATTTTCTCCATTGGCACTTATGAACACCTGACATTGTAAATATTTAACTGTTTATTTTGTCCCCCCTCCAAAAAAATAATTGCAAATTGAAGCTTCACAAGAGCTTTATTTTGCTTGCTGATATAACCCCACTGCCTAGCACACAGCAGGCATGTGATAAATGTTTACTGACAATGACAAGTAAGTTACACTATCAGAGAGAGGAAAAATGTTTTTTCTGCAGTCGTTTACAAATTACTGTAATTCAGTGAAATGTGAAAAATCAAAACAATTTTATAGTGTGCAGGCTGTATACTGTTGTAGCAAATTTTATTTTAGCATTTTGTATTTTAAAGAGATGTTTACCTTCCTCTTTCACTGATAATCAGGGTTTTTAATTTAAGTTCCTACCCCTTATTCATTATTCCCACTCAAAACTCTTAACCGAACATAAATTTCACAAAACCCCCAAAATTTCAAATTAATTTCTATTTGCCTTTTGAGATTTTGTAGGTATGGATGATTTTAGAATTAATAAAACAAACTACAGATGTGATATTATTGCAGTCTTTTCAGCCAATAAAAGCACCAAACACCACAGACTGGAATGTAGCAACTAGAGACAGGTGGAATTGCTATTTTCAGACATAAGCTACGGATACACCATAAGGCACAGCTGCAAGTAAAATTTATTACCACAAGCCATTGAATGTTTCTCCTGTCCACCAGACCAGAAGTTCCTATGAAAGCAGGACATTGGCTTTTCCATGTCCCAGCCAAGCACAGTTCTGGAACAGAGAGGCTATGTGATACATCTACTGCTGCAAATGAATGCATGCTATGTGCCAAGAACAATGCCCATGAGGCAAACTTTTCTATCACAACTGTCAGCTACATGTTTGATCTCAACAGATAATAAGAGAGCTTACAAAAGTAATATAATCTGTTAAAAATCAATTTTGGCAATGGCGTCTTAGCATTACATTGTGAAAACTTGTCAAACCCAAGGAGGAGTTATTTCGATATAAATATTACCTTATTTATTCTAAAAATAATTGTTCATTGGGACTATTTGTTGCATAAAATGCATCAATAAAATCAAAAAAATTTAAAGACCATCTATAATAGTTTCACACTACAACACAAAACAATGTAATTGCCTGTATATCTATTTGTAGCAGGTTTTCTCTTGCTTCACCTAAATGTAAATAAAAATAGAACCCTCCATATCCCCGACAATAGAGAACAAAGCTTCCATCTATGTGAATATCCACTGCATACTTTGTAAGAGAATAAATTAAAGATAAAAGTCTTCCTTATTTCTGAAACCTGCAATCTCATGGAGGGAAAAACAGCACACAATGCTGATAAAAAAGCTTTATATTAAGTTATTATTTTACATCTTTTCTGTCACTGTAATCATAATCATAGGATTTAAGAGGACTTTTTTCAAAAAGCCTTTTATATTTCAAATATAATTCAACGAACAATGTTTTCCATATCTCCTTTGGTGCTGCTCCTATCAGGGGAAAAACAAAAAGCAGAAAAGGTAAAGCCCCACAAGAGTTGGAGCTGAGAGATCTAAAGTGTGGTCCTAAATTAGTTATTCTGTCCAAAAGTGGAAATCTGGGCAATTGAACTACTTCTCCTGGTCCCCATGCTCACTATCCACTGATAGGCATTGTCAAGCTTCCCTGTCTTCTCTCTTAACAAGTCTGTGTGGTCTTTGACAAGTGACTCCACTACTCTAGGCCTTAGTTTCTGCATGAAAAAAAAGAAAAAAAAACCTGCATATGATAACTATACCTTTCTAGGGGTTATTGTTATGAGAATTAAAGTAATCCACCAAAGCACCTAGTACACTGCCAGGAAAATCGGAAGTACGCCACAAATATTAGCTTGCATAGTGATTAAGATAACACACCGGGAAGTCAGCTATCAGAGTAACTTATATCCACCTTACATACTCTTTTTAAAAAGGCAAAATATTTTTTAAAAATTCTATGACAAATGCTTGCAATACAAAAATAAAAATATATGTTTAAAGATAAAAATTAGATTCAGGGGAAATTAAATTAGAAAAAATTGTAGATAAAAGATGAAAAAAGATATGAAGGCTATAAGGTACTAAATAATTATAATTCTTGAGAAAATGTTACTTGTGATTCCTTATAGTTAAAATTTGAATTAGAGTATGTGGAATGTTTAAAGGACATTAACACTTGTAGAGGCATTGCCAGTCTGTAGATGAAGGAACNCAGACTATTGTTTCCAGATTTATTATGAATTTTTAAAAAATGTTTATCTTATTTAATATTCTTCTTAGTATTAAAATACTCTGCAACTTTCAAAAGACTGTTGTCTCATCTTCTATATCAAAACAAATTGCACTACCCATATTCAGAATTAGCTATGATATATTGTCTGTTTCAATGAGTCTGTTTTAACTTATGTTTTATGTTTAATAGCAGTAACAAAATAAGCTAAAAAAAATCAGCTTACTACGATCAGAAAATTTTTATTATGCAGCTTTCTATTATCAGAAAGCTGCAACGTTGTCTCTAATGTATTCTAAATCTAGAAATTTACTTGATTTAAAAAGTAACATTTTGATAAATAACAAAAAATACTTAATAACATGATCATAGTTTATGTTTACCTTCTTACTTTCAAAGAATTTCATCACTTTAATAATAACGTAATATTGTTTTTCCTACCAGGACTAATAACCTTTCACAACCTGAAACATGAACTTGAATGTGAATTTGAATAATTGCTATTTCTCTATAACTCCTTGCAGTGGAGAACATAAGACATTTGAGAGCTGACATCTAACATCTGCAAGAATTGTGACTTTCAAGCACAACTGGCCATCGATAAGTATCATGGGTAATTAACTTTAACAGTATTTCTGCAAACAGAGACCCACCTCAGGCTCAGGGCCAGCAGTTGCTCCTTTGACTTCAGTAGTTCCCCCACCTTAAAACTGGCATGGCCCAAGAAGCTCCGCTGAAAATGAGACAAAAAGAATGGTTTTCATTAACTTCCGTGGTTCTTAATATTTTTGTTGTCACACCAATCACACGACATTAGTCTTCATAAGAAGGAAATATTAAATCTTTTGGCCTGACAAATATTTTCAGAGTGTGATACAATTATCGATAATACATCCACCTCATGGCATGGAATTGAAGGGTGAAAATACTTCATTTTCATTAAAACCGAAGAGACAAGAGCCTAGAAAATAACAAGCTATAAAATACAGCATCTAGAACTTTCTACGAACCGTAATTTTCTCCACATATGAAAACTGGGGTAAAAGAAAAGATGATAAACTTTCAATATTTACCAATGCTGTCGTTCCTCTTATTAGAATTCCTCAAATCACTGGCAGCAACAACTTTGTACTCCAGATATGAGCAAATCTGTTAGTTGGAGCTATTTTTATGTGGGACTCTGTACAAGTTATAAATAGAAATAGAATTTCTCCCCCATCACAGCAATGTTTAAAAGCTTTTGTTTCCTTTGTTATTTCTTTACTAGCATGGGGCAATTTCATTCCAAACACAAAAAGAATGGTACTTATTCAGCTTAATTTTCTAAAATTGATTTTTTAACCTATCCATCACAGCAATGTTTAAAAGCTTTTGTTTCCTTTGTTATTTCTTTACTAGCATGGGGCAACTTCATTCCAAACACAAAAAGAATGGTACTTATTCAGCTTAATTTTCTAAAATTGATTTTTTAACCTACCATACTGCATGTTGACTATCTAGGAATATCTGCTTTCTACTCTTTTGAATCAATCAGAGAATAAAACCCCAGATTGCTTTTTTTGTTCAGGATAAAAATATTTTATCATTTCTTCATATCCCTAGCTACTTCTGACTTAAAAGTCACAATATTATAGTATAAATAACATAAATAGTATTTCTCATTCTTGCCTCAAAGTCAAGGAGTAAACATGAGAATATCAGACTTAAGCCATTGCTGCCAACATAATGTAATACTCTACAAGAAGTTGATGCTATTTCTTCTGGAACATTCTCTCATCATGAGGTTGCTGCTGGGCTACATTAGAATGAGACTTAAGGAGTCTGAGGCCAATTAGATCTTGTTAGAGGAAAATAGGAAATTATTCCATACATAAAAGGCTATGTCTACACTGAGTGATGGTTGAGTATAGGAAAGAAAAATTTCAGATCAGAATTTGTCTTCCTCTTTTCAAAACTCTAACTTTGAAGAGCTGGTTCTAAAAGACTGAAAGGTAAGTATTTGTAAATACAACTCAGTTCTAACGTTGGAGATGCCAGTATGCTATTAATGATAAACCCAATTAATTAACTTGAAACTCAAAGAGCTAGTTTAGACACCAAGTAAGTCACCAAAGCCTGAAATACCTGAGATTAAGTTATTAGGTGAAAAATATTAGGCAACAATAGAGGATTTGTGGAAACAAGCTCTAACAATAGGTCCAAGAGTAATAACACGACAGGGAATCCAGGCAGAGAAGGAAGTTCAGGAGCTATATCAACAAAGCACGCAGAAATAAGGTGACTTTGGCAAGGGGCAGAGAGAGCCTAGGAGAGATCCAGATGAACAAAAGCATTTATGTCACTTCATCAGAGATGCCTTCTTGAACATCCCTATAGAAGGGAGCATCTCTCTTCCACGTACATACTCTGTTGTTCTCTATTTCCTACCCTGTTTTATTTTCTCCATTGGCACTTATGAACACCTGACATTGTAAATATTTAACTGTTTATTTTGTCCCCCCTCCAAAAAAATAATTGCAAATTGAAGCTTCACAAGAGCTTTATTTTGCTTGCTGATATAACCCCACTGCCTAGCACACAGCAGGCATGTGATAAATGTTTACTGACAATGACAAGTAAGTTACACTATCAGAGAGAGGAAAAATGTTTTTTCTGCAGTCGTTTACAAATTACTGTAATTCAGTGAAATGTGAAAAATCAAAACAATTTTATAGTGTGCAGGCTGTATACTGTTGTAGCAAATTTTATTTTAGCATTTTGTATTTTAAAGAGATGTTTACCTTCCTCTTTCACTGATAATCAGGGTTTTTAATTTAAGTTCCTACCCCTTATTCATTATTCCCACTCAAAACTCTTAACCGAACATAAATTTCACAAAACCCCCAAAATTTCAAATTAATTTCTATTTGCCTTTTGAGATTTTGTAGGTATGGATGATTTTAGAATTAATAAAACAAACTACAGATGTGATATTATTGCAGTCTTTTCAGCCAATAAAAGCACCAAACACCACAGACTGGAATGTAGCAACTAGAGACAGGTGGAATTGCTATTTTCAGACATAAGCTACGGATACACCATAAGGCACAGCTGCAAGTAAAATTTATTACCACAAGCCATTGAATGTTTCTCCTGTCCACCAGACCAGAAGTTCCTATGAAAGCAGGACATTGGCTTTTCCATGTCCCAGCCAAGCACAGTTCTGGAACAGAGAGGCTATGTGATACATCTACTGCTGCAAATGAATGCATGCTATGTGCCAAGAACAATGCCCATGAGGCAAACTTTTCTATCACAACTGTCAGCTACATGTTTGATCTCAACAGATAATAAGAGAGCTTACAAAAGTAATATAATCTGTTAAAAATCAATTTTGGCAATGGCGTCTTAGCATTACATTGTGAAAACTTGTCAAACCCAAGGAGGAGTTATTTCGATATAAATATTACCTTATTTATTCTAAAAATAATTGTTCATTGGGACTATTTGTTGCATAAAATGCATCAATAAAATCAAAAAAATTTAAAGACCATCTATAATAGTTTCACACTACAACACAAAACAATGTAATTGCCTGTATATCTATTTGTAGCAGGTTTTCTCTTGCTTCACCTAAATGTAAATAAAAATAGAACCCTCCATATCCCCGACAATAGAGAACAAAGCTTCCATCTATGTGAATATCCACTGCATACTTTGTAAGAGAATAAATTAAAGATAAAAGTCTTCCTTATTTCTGAAACCTGCAATCTCATGGAGGGAAAAACAGCACACAATGCTGATAAAAAAGCTTTATATTAAGTTATTATTTTACATCTTTTCTGTCACTGTAATCATAATCATAGGATTTAAGAGGACTTTTTTCAAAAAGCCTTTTATATTTCAAATATAATTCAACGAACAATGTTTTCCATATCTCCTTTGGTGCTGCTCCTATCAGGGGAAAAACAAAAAGCAGAAAAGGTAAAGCCCCACAAGAGTTGGAGCTGAGAGATCTAAAGTGTGGTCCTAAATTAGTTATTCTGTCCAAAAGTGGAAATCTGGGCAATTGAACTACTTCTCCTGGTCCCCATGCTCACTATCCACTGATAGGCATTGTCAAGCTTCCCTGTCTTCTCTCTTAACAAGTCTGTGTGGTCTTTGACAAGTGACTCCACTACTCTAGGCCTTAGTTTCTGCATGAAAAAAAAGAAAAAAAAACCTGCATATGATAACTATACCTTTCTAGGGGTTATTGTTATGAGAATTAAAGTAATCCATCAAAGCACCTAGTACACTGCCAGGAAAATCAGAAGTACGCCACAAATATTAGCTTGCATAGTGATTAAGATAACACACCGGGAAGTCAGCTATCAGAGTAACTTATATCCACCTTACATACTCTTTTTAAAAAGGCAAAATATTTTTTAAAAATTCTATGACAAATGCTTGCAATACAAAAATAAAAATATATGTTTAAAGATAAAAATTAGATTCAGGGGAAATTAAATTAGAAAAAATTGTAGATAAAAGATGAAAAAATATATGAAGGCTATAAGGTACTAAATAATTATAATTCTTGAGAAAATGTTACTTGTGATTCCTTATAGTTAAAATTTGAATTAGAGTAAGATAAAAATTAGATTCAGGGGAAATTAAATTAGAAAAAATTGTAGATAAAAGATGAAAAAAGATATGAAGGCTATAAGGTACTAAATAATTATAATTCTTGAGAAAATGTTACTTGTGATTCCTTATAGTTCAAATCTGAATTAGAGTCTGTGGAATGTTTAAAGGACATTAACACTTGTAGAGGCATTGCCAGTCTGTAGATGAAGGAACGGGGGCCTGTAAGAGTTAACTGACGTACACATGTCACAGAACTAGTTAATATGCAGAGGCCAAGTTAGAACCCAGGTTTCTTGCTCTGCTGTCCAGTGTTCGACCATCCCCACCATGCTGGGTCTCATTTGCAGGACAGGTGGTGATTCCCTTTCCTTCTGACAGGATCTCAGCCTGTACAACATGTGGCTCTGACCTTTCTGGCCTGCTCATGACAACGCAACACTCACAGTTATCATTCTGGTGCACAGACCCCAAAGCAGACCATCATTAAATTGCTTGATGCACGATTTCAATCACTCACCTGGCTGGAGAGTAATATCAAACAGGGTGGGAAAAGTGGGGCATCTGTCACAATTCCTGCCTCTCTCTATAGGGAATTTACAAATAAATTTATCTTGCCAACCCCTGCAGGGACTCTGAACAAGTCATAGATATCCAGAGTGCTCACGAGGGTTTGACCCCTCCATGCAGCAGGTCCTCTATGGCTCCCTGGTCACCATTAAGAAAGTCAGAGGAGGTCAACCCCATGCATGTTACCACAAGCTGGCCAGACCTCTATCACCCACATTCATCTCACAAAGCCTATATTCAAAATATAGGTTTCCTTTATACTATGATTTGCATGAACCTCCTCAAAACTTTCCAGCTACTGCCCAAAGCTGTGCTATCTAGTGGGTAGCCACTAGCTTGAGTATGTAAAATGTGGCTACTCCAAATTGAGATGTACTATGTGTTAAATACACACTGGATTTAGAAGACTTAGCAGGAAAGAAATGTGAAATATATCATTAACTTCTTGCATTGATTACATTCTGAAATGATAGTATTTTGCATATATTGAGTGAAATAAAATATAGTAGAATTAATTTAACTTGTTTCTTTTTACTTTTTAAAAAACATGGATACTTGTAAATTTTTAATTACCTTTGTGGCATGCATTTTGTGGCACACATTATATTTCTATTGAACACTGCTTAGAGATTAAATGACTATTTCAATAATGCTTTGACCTATTCTCATAAAACCATATACAGGAATTGTGGTGTAAGTTTTAAAAGGTTTTCGATGAGCTTAAGTTGACATCATAAGGCTGGTACACAACATACCCCACACATAACTTACAGGCCAGGCCCTGTTTCATAGCCCAGGTACTTTTTCTTCATTGTCAGCCATAAGGGATATGGTTGCATCGTTTCTCACCCCGTAAGAAAAGAAAGAGAATACATGATCTATTAACATTGAAAAAAAGAAAGCAGAGAGAAAAACAATTGGGAGAAAATCTATTAAAAATTGATTAATAGCCCAAAGATAACATTAAAAATCATTTCAAGGTAAAGTCATTTGTTATAAAATTACATCTTTACTATGACTATACCTCAAAAGGTCTAAGAGCAGACATTGGTTTTTGCTTGGCTAAGTCATCAAGAAAATGTTTGGGTTTATCCAGTAAATGCTATTTAAGAATCCAAAGAAATATATGGAACATAATTGAAAGATTCAAAAAAAAATATTTCAGCTCCTTTTTTAAAAAATTAGAGTACTTAAAGACTAGAGTCCTTAGCATGTTGTAATGACACAGCCATTACTAGCTCTATATCCTTGACCAAAAGCTTAAACTCCCAGATCCCTTTTGCAGTGTTCACAGAAATATTTTGAGGATTTGTTGAAAGGATGTATATTAACCAGTGGTACTTAAAAAGTGTTCAGGATGTGTGAACTCTTCTCTTTCCTAGTGTAACTATTAATATAATAGTAACCTACATGTACTCTGGGGTTTTAGAAAGCCAAGGAAGGCAAATTGAATTGGTCTCATTCAGGCTCATTCTTACCATGCTTGACACTTAGGTATGTAATCGTACTTGCCTCTTTAATGAGTTCTGATGGGTCATAATATGTGCTAGATTTTTACCATGTTATTGAAATCATTTCTAGACTCCCTCCCCTGCTCCACCTGCTTTTTTCCTGCTGGTTCTAAAAGATATAAAATGGCTGGTGACACAAAATCACAGTATGCTTCCCGATTCATTCAATACATACATCACATATTTGCTAATTTCCAGGCGAAAAGCCAGAAATACTAGAGTGAACAAAATAAACAGGGACTTTGCTATCATGCATTGTAACATCTAGCAGGAGTGTGGAGACACTACTAATTGCCTACCTAATACCTATTCTGACCATTTTCCATTACTATTAGCACCTCGATTTTATTTAAATGGGCATTTTACCCAGATTCTCCTCTAGCTAGGGACTCAGCTTTTCCTAGAGATATGCAAGTGGCAATATACCAACTGAGATTTCCCAGAAAGTTATTGTTTTCTGGGATTGAAGGAACAAGGTCCGCTGATCTGAGCTTTTTTTCCCTTTACTATTATTCCGACCTGGAACATGATACCTGGAAGTGCAATGGCCAGATTGGGCAATACTCTAAGAAAGGAGGAGCAGGAAGATGGGTACAGTCTGGTGGCTTGATGTCACTTTTGAGTAGCTTCAGCCCTGGACAACTTTCCCAAGATCTCTTATAACATGAAAAAACCAAATCCATGACTTTTAAGCCATAGTTTATCAAGTTACTTGCCTCTGAATGCATTTCTAATTGATACAATAGATGTGACAAAATGTCAATGGAGATTTTTCTTTTGGTCCAGGAATTATAACTGAGTCTTTGTCAAAGATGACAACACAGTATATCAAACGTACTCTTTTCTAACTTCAGAGGACCTCTACTGCTCATGTCCACAACCTCATTATAATGCTTAACAAGGAGCCAGTTTAGAGAAACTGGCCTATTAGTTGGAGGAACTAAATGAAGGCTCCTGTAGTGTGAGCACAGAGATTCGGGGTGGACGTGGGAGCAGCACAAGAGGTTGAAGGGGCAGGCAGGAAACAAGCACAAAGATTCACTTGAGGCAAAGAGAGTTCCTCAACCTGTCCCCAGGAAGAAACGGAAGCATGTGGTGAGCAAGAGGGAGCAAGCTCACGTGACTTTTCCTTCTTTTTCACGGCCGGGAGCAGAGAGAACTGACATTCTGCTCCGTCAACTCAGCTTACACATTGGCGCATATTTTCAGAGTGCTCCCTTAGCACGCTTGGGAAGTGACTGCTGTCAGTGAGAAAACGAATGGTACCTGGTACAGTGCTCCACA
Organism: Galeopterus variegatus; assembly: GCF_000696425.1. Classification (NCBI taxonomy): domain Eukaryota; kingdom Metazoa; phylum Chordata; class Mammalia; order Dermoptera; family Cynocephalidae; genus Galeopterus; species Galeopterus variegatus. The sequence continues at coordinate 7,988 of NW_007728980.1, read as the reverse complement.
TACTACCTGGAAGAAAGTTGTCAAGTGCCTCTATGATGGGGTTTGAATGTCCCCCAAAACCCCGCCCCGAGTTCATGCTGAAGCTTAATTCCCAACATGGTGGTACAAGGTGGGGCCTTCAAGAGATGATTGGATGGTGAGGACAGTGCCCTCGGGAGTAGATTAATCCATTTGTGGAGTCAAGCATTATCATGGGTGGGGCTGGTGGCTTTATAAGGAGCATGTAACAGAGCTCTTAAGCTTCTCTCTCCATGTGATACCCTCTGTCACCATGGGACCCTGTAGAGAGTTTCCACCCAGAAGAAGGCCCTCACCAGATGCACCCCCCAGACTGTGGACTTCCCAGCTTCCAAAACTGTAGGAAATAAGTTTCATGTATTTATACATTACCCGGTTCAGGTATACTTTTATCAGTGGCAGAAATGGACTAATACACTTATAGGATCTCAAACAGGACTTTCAGTTGGCTCACCCTCTGGGCATCTAAGACCCAACATGTTTCTGGACTTATTCCTACTCTCTGAATGTACAGATTCCAGGGACTCAGACTTCTGGGCTTTATCTTTTAGGAGCTGCCACTGCCTACTCTAGTCTTCTCTAAGCAGAAAGCAGTAGTACCCTCTTGCTCTTCTAACTTCTGAAAAACAGAGCTGTGGTTCAGATGCAGGAGGAAAACCTCAGCAGGATTTTCCAACACTGGACTGAACAGTTCTCACAGCCTCTCTTTTGATCTGCATTCCAGTGTTTAAGCGGCAGGAAGCAGAAAACATTACTGTTTTATGGCTGGTTGTCTGCCCCCTTTCTGAAGCAATGGAGCTCACATCTGTAATTTCCCTAGTCTCCTGTTGATCCAGGACTGTTGGCTCCAAATCACATTTCAGCTACCTGCAGGGCAATTTCTAAGCTCATTTCTAGCCACTTGAGCTAAATATGAATTTATGTGAGGGCGATTTTTCAGGAGACAAGGAATGAATTCCATACAATTCAGGAAATATGGGGCAGCACCTCCTCGAATCATCACACCCTGTTAATTTAACTCAATTTCATTTGTCAGCTACCAGGCAGGAGCCAGAAAAAAACCCAAACAATTAATTTAGAAGCAATGTGTGTGCCTTTTGGAAACATAAGAAACACTTACCCCAACTTCTGACGGGGAATCCTTATGTTCAGATAGGACACTGGTACGAACCTATGGAAAAAAACAAACATTTCATGCAGGTGCTAGGTTTCAATTTCCTTCACCTGCTGACAATAAACACTGTAGTTAATCATTAATGAAGGTACCTGTGTGCAACACCCACTGAAGTGCAATGAAGCTGTGCTTGCTTAGTTCCTAAACTTTCTGATTTTCCTAAGTAGACAGTCTGCCTGGATCCTCACCCCATCACTTCCTTGTCAAATACAGAGATATCCAGGATTCAGGAGAATCACCTTTAATCTTCACAAAAAGCATCTTCCATTCAACATTCAAGGGAAAGGATAGAGTTGGTGTAGAGAAAGTAATTCCATGCATGATCAGTAGATATTTGTTCTCTGAATGAGCGTCAATACCCACAGTCATAGGATATTCCTCCCACTTGAGAATTCTGGGCTAAGTTATCAGATCCCATCATCTGAAATCATTTGAAAAGTAACTCTCCATTGGGGGAGGGAGGATAGTGTAAAACAACCAGTCATCTGGGGAAACTTTTCATATAAGTGTGCCAAGCGAAATATCAACTCTTTAGACAATAAGTAGACATATATCTTCTACTGAGTGGTGATTCTCAATCCTGGCCATACATTAGAAACACCTGGGGACCTTTTCAAATTATTGGTATTCCACCTGCCCCCAGATATTCTGAATCTAATGTACTGAATCTATGATTCTCGTAAAAAAAAAAAATTTCAAATGAAAAAAAAAATCATGACTATTTTTCTCACTTCAGGAGAAGTTAATAAAAGCAAGAAAAACCATAAAACCTAAATCTAGTATGTCTTACTTTGAAATAAAGACAAGATAAACAGAGCAATATACAAGCACACCCTGCTTAACTGGACAGCAGGGCTGGGAGGAGGGAAGGGAGAGCAGCAGCCAGGAGCTCTTACTGGAACAACATTTTAGGGGGTCATTTTAGCAAAATCCCTTTAGAGGTGCAGCACTGCAAATCATACTTCTCTTCAAATCCCTTAAGTCCTGACATATCTGATCATACCAGATCAATTCCCCCAAGTTGAAGTGATGCTTATAATACTCCTAATAATGTCAAAAGGCGTGAACTAGCTCCTAATAATCTGCTAGTCTTTAACACAGTCTCCATTTCTTTGAAAAAAAAACCATAAGCCTTGGCAAAATGTACAAATTAACTTCCTTCCAGCTTAAAGCTCTTTGTTTCTTTATGACAGATCCAGCACTATCACTTGCACAATTTCTCAGTCATTATGACTCAAAATTGTTCACGGGAACACAAAATAAATAACAGGAGAGATCACAACACAGTAAACAACACAATTTGTAGAACACGGTCAACTCAGGATTATATGACAGAACACTCACTGGCTAAGAGCTTTTGCAGTTTGGTAGCTGCATTAATGTTCTTTGGCCCAGATGTCCTGTTCAGTCACATTATCTGAAAGTCATTAGTTGGACTCAAAGGATGAGGAAACTATATATAAATAGCGGGCTGTAATGTACCAGATAATGTGTATATACCCATATATGAACTTTATATACATATATAATACATAAATAGTATGCATAAATATGGTCTCTTTCTATATATAGTATATTCACTATTATAATGAACTATATTAGTATAGTGAATAAATATTCATTTATATGCAACACACACACATGTGTGTATATGTACATTATTCTAAGAAAATATTCAAAAGACTTTTTTGAAAAGATATGCTTAAATTTACAAATTAAAAAAAAGTCAGAAATTGGTGAAGGCCAACATATATAGAACTGTATAAAGTATTTGATTTGGATTATACACACCCATGTAACTATGTGATTTAATGTTGGATAAAGGTAGAATAATATTGACAATTCCCGCAGCATGGCCCATTTCATGTCTTGAATTTATATTAATTTTATCAGGAGAACACTTATTCCTTATAAATACAAGTAAACAACAGAGGAAAGAAGATTCTTTATTACAAAGTGTATACATGAAAAAAAAATTTAAATGTCCATGGGCTGGTTTGCCATATTCTGTGTGTGTGTGTGTGTGTGTGTGTGTGTGTGTGTGTGTGTGTGTGTGTATGAAAGAGAGAGAGAGAGGAAGAGATGGAAAAGTATCTTTACTTTCACTTTACATAACAATAGTATAAGTACATGTATGTCACATTTTCCTATATTGAGGCATGTTTAAATCACTAGCAGAGCTCCTGATTTAGAAGTACTAAAAGACAAAACTTATGTAAACCAATTCTAAGTTTTATAAAGTCAGATTTCATAAGAACATTTATTTAAATCAGTATGTATGTACAGTTCTAAAACTTTTACTTTTAAGGCCAATACTACTGATGTTATAGCACATAGGTTATACAACACTGATGCTTTTCTTACATAAAATATACCCCTCATTACAGCGAACACAAACTATGTGGCAAGTACGGGTTTGCCAGTGAATAAGGCCCCATTCCTTCTCTTTGGGACTTCAGAGCCTAGTGGATAAAATGTATAAACAATCCAGTAAGATTTAATGGAAAGATGAGTATTCCCTGTGGGGATTTAGAGTGAAGAATATCGAATTCAGTCTGTGTCAGGTGGGGCTTCACAGAAGAGGTGGTCTGGGTTTTGAAGGATGAGTAGGAGTTTTAGGCATGGAAAGATATGATGGAGGAAGCAGAGTATTCTGTAAGAGGCATGCGTCATACAGTTGTCAAAGTTCAACTGAGTTTAGGAGAGAGTGAGCATTCTATGATGCTACAAGGGGCCTTCAGAGGAGTGGCCTGAGTTAATGTGTTTGGCGGAACAAGTTGGAATCATTTACTATACAGGGCTGTCTATTATGTTATAGAATTGGGACTTTATGCAATTTATTTATTTATTCCAGGCAATAAGCAATTAGGGAAGGCACTGGGGTAGAGGAATGACACGATCAGAGCCTCTTGAATCACCCCAATTCTGTCCTGAGTCATCTTGGGAGAATTATTAAACCTCTTTAAGCCATTTGCCTTTCTGCTTTTGCATCAGTTATTTAACACAGGGTTAACTGTAGACCCTATAGGTTCTTGTATCACATCCTTTTCAGTATTTAGAATAGTACCTGACGCAGAGAGAGAAAAAGAGAGGAAGTGAGAGAAAAAAGGAGTGAGGGAGAAAAACAGGACATGAAGAAAGGGGAAGAAAAGAAAGAAAGAAGGAAAGATAGATGAAGGAAGAAGAGGACAGGGAGACAGGGAATATGTCACTGAAAAATAAGAAACCCTGAACAGATTTTTTTTTTTCCTTTTTGTCTTTTTTTGTGACCGGCAACGGATCGCAACCCTCAGTGTCGCGCCCGTACCGGACCGGGACCGGCAACGGGATCACAACCCTCGGTGTTGTGCCCGCCTCTCGCTCAGCCAGTGAGCGGCCAGTCTGTATGTGGGATCCGAACCCTCGGCGGGAGCGCCACCACGCTCACAAGCGGCGCACTCTCCAGTGCGCCACCGGGCCGGCCCTGAACAGATTTATATGAGACCTCTTAATGAGGATGGGATGAAGCAATTGACCCCTTGATGAGGATGGGATGAAGCAATTCTGTCACTGTAGCATCTGGAATATTCCAGTTCATCAACAATGTCATGCCTCCTGGGAATTCCTAACCTTCCTTAGGAATTCATTTTTCCTTTTTTGGTCTTATCAACAGTTTTCCTCCCTGTTTTTCTTCACCACACCCCTCCCTGTCTCTTCCTGGAACATAAAACGCCTCCCTGTCTCTTCCTGGAACATAAAACGCCTGCCTGACTACACACTTGAAGTTCTTATAGCTTCCTCTTGTCTAAACTTTCATGATATCAAATAAAGCAAAGCAGACCAATCATGTTATGTATTTCATCTTGAATATTGAAGTTCTTGTAAAACGCATTAACTTTCCTCTCTACCTCAGAAGTTCAGAATTCTACTAAGTTTACCTTTAAAATAAAACAAAACAAAACAAAACCAGGCAGCACACAGTGAGTTGTGCTCACTCTTTCATCAAANTTTTGGTAGGTGTACTATTTAGGGGATGTGGCTAATCTCTCTCTTAATCATCCCCTAGGAAGATACCTCTATCCCCAAAGCAAAAGCCAAGGGGTCCCAAAAGTCACTTATAAAGCTAGAAGGTGTCCAAACCATCTTTTTACCTCCACTGGGGACTAGTGATTGTCTCTACTTTGAGAATCATTGACTATCTAGTACCTGATGCTGCTGGGGCTTGTGGAGTGTCAGCAGGGAGATGGCTGAACTGCAAGGGGAAACACCAGTGGGGCAGCCTGCATCTCCTCCACATGGCATGGCAAATACAGGTGAATGTCACATGTGTCAAAAGGACAGCACAGAAAGTGGCTGACCTGGAGCCACATGCTTGGACAGTGTATCTCAGCAGGAAGAGTGTGTGGGGTGGGAGGAGGCAGTGGGGGAGGCTGGCCCAGAACCAGATCCTCTACGGTAGGAAAGTATGCAGTGGGGAGGACCCAACAAGGCACTCAGAAATACCTATACTTGTGCCCCACAGGAGAGCCAGCATTTCAGTATCTGCCACACAGAGGACTCTGATAGGCAGTGCTAGCCTGAGAAGCATCAAATCCAGCAGAAAAGGAACCTTACCCCCACCATGGGCAACACAGAAGGAACCTCTGTCCCCCACTCCTTTCTCCCTTCCACAGTGGCTGAGCAGCAAGATGAAAGGACAGGACATGTGTGAGACTCAGACTATTCTCCAAACTCCATTGGTTCCTAGAGACACATCTACCCAGAAGCAGAAATTGGTGGGAGGAAGGGGTAAAAGAAAATAAAGTTGAGAGAGACTCAAGCTTTAAAATGAATGAGATGGATTCCCAAGAACTTGAGTGAGAGAAACAAATCAGGAGAAATTTAATACAACTGGGCCAAGATATCTTTAAAGCTTAAGCAAAGGGGATTCAGTATAAAAGAAGTGGGGGATGGGCAGTTAGAGGAGAAAAAAATAAGCTAGTTCATTGTTCTTGAACCCCAACAAATGAATGGAACCCCTGATAAAATAATGTATTAGCCATATTAATAGTTACAAATTCAAAAGGCCTCAGGTTTCATAAAGGCAGTCAGAAGGGTGTGATGACAGCGTGCACTGGAGGATGACCACCTAGTGGAAAGGAGGCCCCCGGGCTGGTAGCATCCGCAAGAGGCAGCCCTGAGCAGTGAGCAGGAGCTGGTGGGAGACAGCAGCCCAGGCCTGGCGAGGGTCCTGAGCCTGTGGCTGTGAAGGCCTGAGGCTGGGAAGAACCTGCTGGGCCCTTTGGAGGAACTAAATGAAGGCTCCTGTAGTGTGAGCACAGAGATTCGGGGTGGACGTGGGAGCAGCACAAGAGGTTGAAGGGGCAGGCAGGAAACAAGCACAAAGATTCACTTGAGGCAAAGAGAGTTCCTCAACCTGTCCCCAGGAAGAAACGGAAGCATGTGGTGAGCAAGAGGGAGCAAGCTCACGTGACTTTTCCTTCTTTTTCACGGCCGGGAGCAGAGAGAACTGACATTCTGCTCCGTCAACTCAGCTTACACATTGGCGCATATTTTCAGAGTGCTCCCTTAGCACGCTTGGGAAGTGACTGCTGTCAGTGAGAAAACGAATGGTACCTGGTACAGTGCTCCACATACTACCTGGAAGAAAGTTGTCAAGTGCCTCTATGATGGGGTTTGAATGTCCCCCAAACCCCCGCCCCGAGTTCATGCTGAAGCTTAATTCCCAACATGGTGGTACAAGGTGGGGCCTTCAAGAGATGATTGGATGGTGAGGACAGTGCCCTCGGGAGTAGATTAATCCATTTGTGGAGTCAAGCATTATCATGGGTGGGGCTGGTGGCTTTATAAGGAGCATGTAACAGAGCTCTTAAGCTTCTCTCTCCATGTGATACCCTCTGTCACCATGGGACCCTGTAGAGAGTTTCCACCCAGAAGAAGGCCCTCACCAGATGCACCCCCCAGACTGTGGACTTCCCAGCTTCCAAAACTGTAGGAAATAAGTTTCATGTATTTATACATTACCCGGTTCAGGTATACTTTTATCAGTGGCAGAAATGGACTAATACACTTATAGGATCTCAAACAGGACTTTCAGTTGGCTCACCCTCTGGGCATCTAAGACCCAACATGTTTCTGGACTTATTCCTACTCTCTGAATGTACAGATTCCAGGGACTCAGACTTCTGGGCTTTATCTTTTAGGAGCTGCCACTGCCTACTCTAGTCTTCTCTAAGCAGAAAGCAGTAGTACCCTCTTGCTCTTCTAACTTCTGAAAAACAGAGCTGTGGTTCAGATGCAGGAGGAAAACCTCAGCAGGATTTTCCAACACTGGACTGAACAGTTCTCACAGCCTCTCTTTTGATCTGCATTCCAGTGTTTAAGCGGCAGGAAGCAGAAAACATTACTGTTTTATGGCTGGTTGTCTGCCCCCTTTCTGAAGCAATGGAGCTCACATCTGTAATTTCCCTAGTCTCCTGTTGATCCAGGACTGTTGGCTCCAAATCACATTTCAGCTACCTGCAGGGCAATTTCTAAGCTCATTTCTAGCCACTTGAGCTAAATATGAATTTATGTGAGGGCGATTTTTCAGGAGACAAGGAATGAATTCCATACAATTCAGGAAATATGGGGCAGCACCTCCTCGAATCATCACACCCTGTTAATTTAACTCAATTTCATTTGTCAGCTACCAGGCAGGAGCCAGAAAAAAACCCAAACAATTAATTTAGAAGCAATGTGTGTGCCTTTTGGAAACATAAGAAACACTTACCCCAACTTCTGACGGGGAATCCTTATGTTCAGATAGGACACTGGT
>NW_007728979.1:269108-269356 GCF_000696425.1 Galeopterus variegatus | reverse complement strand
CTAACCCACTCTGGGAGAGCCCTTCTCCCTGGGGCTTCCTTTTATAGTAGGCATGAGAGTGGGCTAGGAAAATGAAACCTAGGAAATGAATTTTGTATGTATCTGAGAATGTTTTTCTCATTTAATCTTCCTAATAATTCTTAGAGGGGGTAATGTTTTATTGATGAGGAATGGGGTTCAGGAAAGATTAAGTAACTTGCCTGCTCGTGCTTGTTATGCTGACTGCATCCCACCCCACCCTGGGATCC
>NW_007728979.1:263169-263493 GCF_000696425.1 Galeopterus variegatus | reverse complement strand
CCCCTCGGCAGGAGCGCCACCACGCTCCCAAGTGGCGCACTGTAGCAGTGCGCCACCGGGCTGGCCCAGACATATCCTTTCTGAATTGTCCTCTCCTGAATGCCTGGGGTCCATGGGGCATTCACCACCCCAGGGATGCCCTAACATGGGCTAACCTTGGACAGACTTCTAGGGACTCACAAGTAGTTCTCGGAAGTGTTAACCAGGCCAGCTCAAAGACCTCCCCAGTTTGGTGGGCTAGTTCTGGGATAGCTGAAAGTCTTCTAACCCACTCTGGGAGAGCCCTTCTCCCTGGGGCTTCCTTTTATAGTAGGCATGAGAGTG
>NW_007728979.1:248755-258215 GCF_000696425.1 Galeopterus variegatus | reverse complement strand
GTCTTAGTGAGATGAGCCTTCCCGAGAAATAAGATTCATGCTTTCGGGCTGGTCTTACAGTGGAACCTTTATGAAATGCTGAAAATAGGCTGTATTAGTGTAAATCTAACTAGAAATTAGTCTTATCTCTTCAGCACTATATAAGCCCTGATTTTGGTCACATTTGGACTGCATTTTTGTGCTTTGGAGCAGCTGGGGTCTGCCTAAGCGAAATAAGCACGAAATGATGATTAGAAGAATATAAAAGTTCACCATAGTAACAGAAAAAAAATATATATGAAAGGGTAAGGGAAGCGTGACAATAGCTGTTGTGGCTGCACCAGTCTTTTACATCCTTCCTAGTGTTTCCCAAAGTCCTCAACTCAAAGCCTTACTCCAAGATGACTAAGTGAGAGAGATTACTGTGTACTATCCCTTTTAATCCTACCTGGTTTTAGGTAGTTCTCTAAACTTGAGTGACCTGCAGAGTGTGGTGAAGAAAGATCCCCAGAGACACTGGTGCTCCGCATTATGAATCTGCCCTCCAGGAAGCTGATACCTCATCTCTTAGACTGCAAATCTCTGAAGGGCAGAGAATGTCTCTTTTTATCTCTTTACCCTTCCCTTGGTAATTGAAAGCTTCCTGACACTTGAATTAACATAAAGGAAGAAAATGTTCCAAAGAGGATAAGTCTTTCCCTTTTTGTGCCTTATTTAAAAGTATAAAGTCAATGACTTTGTATATTTCCTTGTGTATCTTTAAGATGTTAGAGAAGAAATTAGCAGTATTAACAAACAGTACAAGGGAAGATGGAGGGTAGGTTTTGAAATCTTAGACATTAATCTCTGAGCCACAGTTTCATCAACCTTTTCTTTTTATGGGATCTGAACCCTTGACCCTGGTGTTATCAGCACCACATTCTGACAGAGTGAGTTAGAGTGAGCTAACCGGCTGGCCCTCATCAACATTCAAAGACAGATAAAATATCCCTTACATTTGTCCTTGGAGGTTTACTGTGAAGACTAAGTAATCCTAAATCCAGTGCTGTAAAGGAATATCAAAATATAAGGGGTCGTCTACGTTCTACAGGTGAATTTATATCTAGCAATTAATAGTGTTAGGGCATGAATTACTTTCAGTAATTTTTAGGGAGTTTTTATTCTTGATAATGTGCTGTGGGAAGGCAAAATATTTCAGCCCCCAATATACTTATTTGACATATTTCAAGAGGGCTAATTCAAGGAGACTAGGAAAACAAGATTAGCTAGGCAGTTCTTTGTGGAAAGAAATTTACAAGTGTGTACGCAAACAGCCAGCCTTCCTCTGAGATGCCCCTGCTTTGGCTACTATCCATTCTTTCTGAGGGCAGCTTTGAGATTACCTGAGATATTTTCACTTGCATAACAAGACAGTCTCTGCTTACCTTAACTTCTGCCTTCCTTCTTTCACCAGTGACGCCACCTCCCCCAGGGAGCTCCCGAGAAACTGGGGCCCAGGCCATTGTTCTTGGGCCTTATACCTTCTCCACCTGCTCTCTCTTAAGGACACTGGTAGATAAACTTCTGAAACGCCTTTTCATCATATTAATTGAATATTAGCAGTTGATTTTTTTAGTGAACCTTCACGGGTAAAGAGAAAGTTTTCCCTTGGCCCCTACAGTGCCTATTTACCAGTGAGTTTGTTTGTGGAACTCTGTGATTAAAGCTAGTCTCTCTCTCTCTCTCTCTCATGTTTATATATATATAAACATATATATACATCTATATATACACATATATATATGTGGCAGTATCTACAGCAACCAAAAGTTCCTGTCTGTACTGCCTTAAAGTTATGGTTCTCCAGGAAATTGTCACAGCTGGATAAACCACAGCAAATGCAGCTTTTGTCCCATCCAATCCTGCCCTGCTCTCATGACACTTTGGCTCTAAATGTGTCCTATTGTCCTCAAACATGCTGCCTTTGTGTTCTGAGCTTTGCCGGTTAAGCTAGAAAACAACACTGCAGCAGCTGAAATGAAAATTTCATGGTTTCGGAAGAGATTTAATCTGTAGTAGCAGATCCTTAGTGCTCACTTTTCCTTTAAAAAAAAAAGCCTAAATCATTTTTTAATCACAATGCTGCTCCACTGATATAAGAATTAATTTTAAAATTTAATTTGTTAGAGTTTTGATGTTTAACCTTAAAAACAAATTACTAGCATGTTAATAAATAATGAAATTTAACCTCTTTTAAGGAAGATATTAAAATGTAAACTGTTGGGAAAAGAGAAAAATCAGGACCCCTCGCCTCAGGTCCGGTTGGGTGTGGTGCAGCATATTCTTTGTACACAAATTGTGGGTGGGTGGAGTTAGTACACATGCCACCTATGTATCTTTTTAGTTTTGTTGCTATTGTGTTCTTGAGAGGGTGTGGAGTGGCCCTGAACTGCTGGCTGGCAGAGAGCTCATGTTTAAAAATAGAGCATGTTTACTTTGCAGGCAGCTGCTCAGTTTTTCTTTGGACTTTGCCTATAGAAGTTGAGTTTTGAGTTTCTCTTTGGACTGTCTAGCTTGAGACATGTGTGCAGAAATAAAGACTACTCTTTCTTCAACCAAGGCTCTAAGGACCTTTCTTCTGGTTACCTAGCTCATAGACCTGCATGTGAAGGGTTTGTGACCCAGTCTGGATAACCAGCTGGAGCGGTCTGTGAGCTCCAGACCCAGCCCTAGCTCTACATAAACCCTTCAATTTTTTTAACATGGTATATTCCCCTTTATAATGATGCAAAAAATGTGATGTACAAGAAACTACACCTTGACCAAGTTCTTATCATAATCTGTGTCTTTCTTTTTTTTTTGGCAGCTGGCCGGCACAAGGTTTGAACCCTGGACCTTGGTGTTGTCAGCACCATGCTCTAAGCCGCTGAGCCAACTGGCCAGTTTGTGTCATTCTAATATAATGTCATCAGGTTCAATCCTTTGTATTAACCAAGAATCAATGAATTTATGTGGGACAATTTTTTAAAACAGCAATTCAACCCATAAGGGATAATCCTTTTAACGTGGTTGTCCAGAGTTACCATTCATTTAGCTTCCCAGAAACACAAGCTAGTAAATACAAAATCTTCTACTTCTGACTTTCCTGAAGCTCTCCCAATACTTCAGAGTTGGTAGCTTCGTTGAAATAATTGAAAGACACACTTTAATTTAAACTACTTCGTGAAGAAAATAGTCCTTCCTTGTAATGTGATATAAATTGTGGATAAGTGAAAAATTTTGCCGTTTGACTTAAACTTCATCTGTACGTGGTTTGTGTTTTCTGATTCCAGCAACCGATATGTTTGTTTTAGGTTTTTTAAGAGGTTCTAAAATGCTATTCTAGGACTTCTAGAGTTCTGAAAAAGAAAGAGGTTTTTATTTATTTATTTTTTTTTTTTTTTAAGACTAGTCAACTGCAGTAGTGAGAAGGGGGTAAAGAGTAGAATGTGAACAATGAATTGAGATTACTCACTACCTTTGGACCAGCCTGAAAAAGAGCTTTTAAGATTTGGGTCCCAAGATTTGGGTCCCAAAATGTTCTTTCTCACACACTGCCCCCATCACTTCCCCATTCTCCTGGAATAGTAAACTATTTGCACTCAAATTTTTGTCTCAGGGTCTACGTCTGGGGGATCTGTAAAATGATACTACCATTGCTTAAAACATATTTGTCATTCCCAGAGTCATTGAATCATGGAATATTTAGACCTACATGGAAGAAAAACAGTATAATGGAGGGCTGGCTGGTTAGAGCATGGTGCTGAAAACACCAAGGTCCATGTGGTAGATATACATAATGGAACACTACTCTGCTGTAAAAAAAAAAAAAAAAAAGAATGAAATTCTGCCATGTGCAGCAACATGGATGAACTTAGAGAAAGTTATGTTAAGTGAAAATAAGCCAAGCACAGAAAGAGAAATACTACATGTCCTCACTCATAAGTGGGAGCTAAAAAAATAAATGAAAGAAAGAAGGAATGATCATAATAATTCATTGAACTTTCAAAAGGAGAGAACAGAACTGAGGCCACCAGAGGTGGGAAAAGAGAAGGGAGTGGGAGGGTTAGGAAGAAATTGGTAAAATGCCACAAAAAATTATTACATTGTGTAATGTTGAATATACTAATTATCCTGATTTGAGCATCACATATTGCACACAGGTACTGATATTCAACTCTGTACCCCACAGATATATACATGTCTGGCTACAACAAGGGCTACTGCGAGGCTAATGTCTCAAATCCTGCTCACAGCACCAATTGTCTAGCTCTTAATCCTGTTCGTGATGCCAATTGTAAAGCTAGGTGACCACGCCAGTTGTCGGGCTCTTTTACCTGCTGGTAATCCTGCACCAACTGGGCCGATGGTTGAGCTAGGGCTGGGTCTGGAGCTCCTAGACCCCCCAAGCCCATTCACAGACTGGGTCACAAATCCTTCACACTCCAGGCTGGGTCACCAGACCCCTTCACACAGGTCTATAAGCTAGGCAACCAGGCACACGGTCCTTGGAAGCTGCAGGTCTGGAAAAGCATGGCCACACAGGGCAGGCGCCCAAGACAGTGAAAACACCAGCCAAAGAGGTGCCCCCGTGCAGGCGCACCTACTCCACCCACACACACAATGTTTACTGAACCCACACACACAATGTTTACCGAACGAACCTGAACCGGCTGCCAGGTGAGGGGAGCCTGAGAAAATTATTCTATTTTCCCAACAATACAATTAATTATGTTTCAATAAAAATAAATAATAAAACGTTCACACAACAGCAATAAAAAAAAATGTGTTCAGATTCCCATACAGGCCAGCTGCCAAAAAATAAAAAAAAGGTGAAAACCATATAATGAAAAGAGGGAGTCTTTGAAACAAGAAATGTGTTTTGTCTTGGGTTTTTTTGGTTGCTGACTGGTAAGGGAAATCTGAACCCTTGACCTTGGTGGTATCAGTACCATGCTCTAACCAACTGAGCTAACCAGTTAGCCCTTGGAGCAAGTATTACCTGGACTCAGGCAGGCCAGTTAGCTCAGTTGGTTAGAGTACAGCCATCTAACATCAAGGTCACAGGTTTGGATCCCCGTTCCAGCCAGCCACCAAAAAAAAACCCCCAAAAATATAAATACCTGGATTCAAATTCTGTCTCTACCACATACTAACTATACAAACTTTTCTAAACCTCAACGTCCTCATCTATAAGTGGTTGCGATAGATGGCACGTGCCCTGCCTTCTTTACTGGGTCTTTCTAAAGACCTGATAAGATAATATATGTGAAAGAATTTAGATAAGTAGGTAGATAAATAGGTAGAAATTCATAGAGATTATTATTGTTGTAATTATTAATTGAGGAAAGCTTCGGGACAACAGCTGAAATTGGAATAAGTAAAGAGAGACGGCATTCCAGTTCTGAGGCAGGTGGTTGCTTATGGGAGCAGTGCTAATAGAACAGCTAGATTTATTTATTTATTTTATTAGTTATGAATATTCATGGCATACAAAGCTAATTGTCACCAGTCATGTCCAAGATGTGATGGCCAGATCCGTGCTGGCAGTATGTCCATTACCACAAATTGTGATTACACCCCATGTCCCCCACCCAATTATCCCCAACTGCCCTCCCCATCCCCCCGTCCCCCACTCCACTTTGTATGTAAAGTTATGGTTAGTTGGTTCGTTTTAATTTTTTTATTTTTTGGCAGCTGGCTGGTACAGGCATCTGAACCCTCGACGTTGGTGTTACAAAGCTGTACTATAACCAACTGAGCTAACCAGCCAGCCCATAGAGAAACTAGATTAAAAACAAAGAATTTGTTTGCAGAGTGGGGAAAAATAATGTATAGTATTTTATAGATTATTCAATTTCTTCTCTGCCCAGTCACACAAGTGGAGATCTATGGTAGACCTGGAAGCCATTCTCTGCTGCAGAGAAGATGCACAGAAGAAGAAAAAAGATATTAGCAGGATTGCACTAATAATTGCTTAGAAGACAGAGGGAAACCCTGGAGAGCTGTGTAATTTCCCGACTTCTCTTTATTCTTACCACTGTTTCCCATCTCCACACACATCTGTGGGTTAGCAGTGGCTAAGTATGAAGGCCTTGCAGCTGCAGTTGTTGGGGTGTAGAAAACTGTTACCCCAAAATATGGTACTTTGACACGCTGGATAAAGAAGCAGCCTCAAGGTCTCTGACTTTCTTTCCCCACACCCCGCCCGTTCGCCATCTCTCAATCCTCTGTCACTATCCAAAGCACAGGGTGAAGCTGTTCCATTATCTGCCTGAAGTCTGCACCTGCCAAAGAAAAGGACAATTACCTCTGGTCCTTTCCCTGAGTTTTCATTAACTTAACTCACATCAGAGGAAGGAAGACTGGAGTCTGTCAACACACCTGGACTAACTGTTGTCACAGACCATTGTTTTCTATTTTGGTCCCTTTCAGTATATATATATATTTTTTTTTTTAAAATTAATTAATTTATTATTTATTTTCAGTGGCTTGCTGGTAAGGCCATTCAGTATTTTGAAGAAAATTATTTACCAGTCATTGTCTGTGTTGTGGGCCAAATAGACTTTGCCCCAGGCTATTGTGTCCCCTAAGAATCATTTACTCCTATGCCCCCATCTCCCCTTTCCCTATGAAGATGAGTGCATAAGCTCTGCACCCCAATAGAAAACTGGGACATTACTGTCTCGTGATTCTCTTGTGCTTTGCCTTCTCCCAGCACATTAATAGAATTCGTTAATGCCATTTCTTCATATTGATCTAAATTTATCAGTGATAGGGCCAGGCCGTGGCTCACTTGGGAGAGTGTGATGCTGATAGCACCAAGTCAAGGGTTAAGATCCCCTTACTGGTCATCTTTTAAAAAAATAAAAATAAAATAAAATAAATTTGTCAGTGATTTTTACTGATGAGCCTTCAGGGGTGAAGAGGAAGTTTTCCCTTGGACCGTACATCGTCAATCTGCATGGACCCTAACAGAGATAGACAAAATTGTCCTAATGCTAGGCCAGCCCGTGGCTCACTTGGTAGAGTGCAATGCTGATAACACCAAGGCCACGGGTTCAGATCCCATATAGGGATGGCCGGTTTGCTCACTGGGTGAGCGTGGTGCTGACAACACCAAGCCAAGGGTTGAGATCCCCTTACCGGTCATCTTTATAAAAAAAAAAAAAATTGTCCTAATGCTCTCATTGCACAATTTGGAATCTCTAACATACTCTGCAAGATTTCTGTGAATTCCTGTTAAGTTATAATGTCTAATGACCACCCCTGGCTCTGAACTCATGTTTCTACAAAATTAATTCACTTACTCATTGTCTTTTTTCTATGTACAACGTCCCTGTTTTGTATCTTGTTGACCCGGAGATAGAACACAGCCTTTTTCCTTCATTTACACACACATGTGCGCGCACACACACACACACCCACAGGAGACTCTCATGAGGTGTTTGTTCATATGGCAGAGTTTATTGAAGGTTCGGAATGACAAAAAATTCAGCTCTGAATATTAGATATCTCTGTTTATAAAAAACTCCTATTTCCTGCTGTATTGTTCAGCCTGCCTCTCCCTTATTCTTGAATTGTGATCCCAAATCTCTGATCCTATCAAGGTGAAAATTTTTGCACTTTTTTACTTTCTTTTCCCTAATGAGCTCAGGCCTCAGGATCTCACTTTCTACTCCAAAGCAGTGTCTCATGATATTTTTCTAAAAACATAATTGTCTAAGACAGGGTAGGCATGAAGGAATACCCCTCTGATTTCCCTTCAAGGCAACCTGCTTTAGGAGCATAGTTGACTGATAGCTTCCCTTGCCAGCCCTTTGACTCCACAGTAGCATTTGCATTGAGACTGTACTTCCCCAGGATGCGCCCAGCCAGTGATAGCACACAGTGAGGCTACTAGAGGTGGGCATTCTGGCTTGACATGGGACTTCTCTACAGGAGTTCCACAGGGACTATGCTCAGGGACTCCCCATCGACACCTGTTTCCCAGAACTGTGCTGCAGTCTGAGGCCCATGCTACAAATTCTTCTTTTCTGTTATCTCAGTTGGTTAGAGCACAGCCTTGTAACACCAAGGTCAAGGGTTCCAATCCACATACCAGCCAGCCAGCTGCAACCCCCCACCCCCGCAAAAAACAAAAAAGAAATTCTTCCTTTCTGATTTTTTTTCATAGATGTCAGAACTTCATCACAAACTGAAGGCTTTCCTTACCTACTCTGCTCTATCTTTCACATCTCTCCCAATCCCCCAATAAATCTCTTGCACATATAATTATTCCATCTGCTGTTTATTGTCTTTGGCGGTGGGGGATGGCTGGTACAGGGATTGAACCTTGGACCTTGGTGTCATCAGCACCACACTCTAACCAACTGAGCTCACCGGCCAGCACCGCACCCCCCACCCCCACTCCCGCAACAACACACAGCTCATCTGCTTCTTGAAAGGTCTGAACTGAAACACTATAAAAAATTATAATGCCAGCTTTAAAGATCCTTATTTTCCCCACCCTGCCACACAGAGGTAATCATGGAATCTCTTTGCTTATAATATTTAGAAAGTATGAACAATTTGTATATAACAGGTATTATATGTTGATAACCAAAAAACTGTTCTACCAGGTCAGCTAAATTACAGTGCCTTGCAAAAATCCGGGATAAGTGAGTAGTCACATCCACCTGTCCAGGAAAACTTTATCATAAGACCATTTTTACTTAGAAGCAGACTTAAGGGCACCAGAAAGCCATAAAATAACCTAGAATGCTTTTGGTAACCCTTTCGTTAACCTAGTAACAATCCCGAATCTATACAACATGTACAACCAATAGAAAACTTCGTAAGTAATTAGGCAGAGCTGTTTTTCCTTCTCTCTCCCCTTTGAGCCTTCCCCCTTCTTGTGATCATTATATGCTAAGCACTGTGGGCCCTCTTTGGAGCTCATTTCTCAGGGCAACCTGTTTCATGTGTCTCACCAGTTGCAATTGTCTTATTGCTCAATAATCCTTTGCTATCTGTATTTGACCTAGTTTCTTAGGAGTTTTTGTTTGTTTGTTTTGGTTTTTGGTGGCTGGCCAGTACAGGGATCCGAATCCATGACTTTGGTGTTATGAGGCTGCACTCTAACCGAGCTAACTAGCCAGCCCCTCAGTTTCTTTTTAGGTCACCAATTTCTTTATGACCAGATTAAATTTGGTCTTGGGCCTAATCATCAAAGACAAATAACATCCTGTCTTCAGATCTCATTCCTCTTTCCTTCTAAGTTAAAGAAAATAGAGAGGTCTTGGTCCTCAGCCTACAGTTACTTCAGAAATCACTTCTCAGTCTACTCAAAGGCTGGTGGCTCTATTTTATTGGTGCCCCATTATTAGAAGCTTTGCTGAATATGGAGGATCTTTTTTAGGGGTCTCCTAAAATAAAATATTTTGATAAGCAAAAAAAAAAAAAAAAAAAAAAAGAAAGAAAA
>NW_007728979.1:200154-247755 GCF_000696425.1 Galeopterus variegatus | reverse complement strand
AAAAAAAAATTTTTTAAAAAAAAAAAAAAAAAAAAAAAAAAAAGCAGCAGCTTTGCTGAGCTCCTAAGCAGGGCACTGAGTAGTACCCAGTTTATATCCAAGCAGGCTCAGTCCTCTGAAATTTACAAGCCTGAAACTCTTCTCCCAGTCTTTAGGAATATATCCCTCCTCTAAAATGGGATTATTCCCGTCTTCTGCCTTTGAAGTACTCCTTCATTTTCTTCCACTTTTAATGTCCATAATGAATTATTTGAAAACAAAGATCTACATAGTTGTCCTCAGAGCTGAGATTGTCAATGATACAAAGGCTTAGTTATCCTTCTGAGACCAGAGTGGTGATCAGCAACTCTCAAGGTTAAGGCTGAGAAAAACAAGGCAGCTAATTTTATAGTATGTTACTGTGTTGTCAAATTATCAATAAATCAACCCGTTACACATATTCTCTTTATTGCATCTCCTTGATGGTGGACATTTGAACCTAGCAAATTTGGTGGTATCATACTTTTAAGCCCCAGGAAGACCCCCTTTTTCTAGCAGCCACTTGATAGAGACTTGTTCTTAATGTCTCTGCCATAATTGGACAGAGTTAGAATTAGTGGACTGTAGAGAGGATCACACCCAAGGGGACACTGGAAATTAAGTATCTTCCCAACCTAACAGATGAGATGGCAATACAGAGTGGTCAGTATTGGTGAAAGATCATATAGTCAATGTTGAGGCAAAGACATATGAATTCTCCTGCCTCAAAAGTACAGAAATGTAAGAAGAGACAAGGAGTTAAGAGGCTGGCTGGTTAGCTCAGTTTGTCAGAGTGTGGTACTGGTAATACCAAGGTCCAGGGTTCGATCCCTGTACCAGCCAGCTGCCAAAAAATAAAAAAAATAAAAGAGTTACATAGAATTTGCTTTGTTACTTGTTCTTTGGGTAAACTTGGACATATTACTTACGTAATCTTTTTCTCTATCTTTAAACTTTGCATTCTAGTATCTTGTAGAGTTGTTTGGAGGATAAAATAAAATTAAAAATGTGATTACAGTGGTGTGCTGGTAAATATTTAGTAATTGACTTGGAGTTGATGAAGAAGCCCTGATTTGTGGCATTTGATTACTTCCATGGTGAAAATATTCCTTCCATAGCCAATTTCTAACTACCAATGGTTTAACAACAGCCTGGCAAAATTCTTGATAATTTAACAATTGCCTCTCCCAAGTTTGTATGAGCCAGCACGGGCAACCCCAGCACACTACTGAATATGTCACTCTCGGCACGTAGCAGATACTCAATAAGTAGGAGATGAGTATAAGATGAGAATGAGCCTTCTCATCCTCACTAGGCATGAGTTCTTCCTACCATACTATTCTTTGATGAACACTGTTTGAATTCCTCAAGATATAAGAACCATCATTATACTTATTTATGTCAATAAAATAAACCCTCTCATGTGAAGATGATGGCAGAACATTTCACAACTTAAAAAAAAAATTCACAACCTTTGAGGGTATATTTGGAATGCTCTTTCTAACAATACAGGATGTGTGAAGTGCATGGAATTCACCTTGCAGGACCCTTGTGGCTTCCCAAAAAGGTCGACATTGTTCAGAGCAGCTGAAACTGAGGAGCATTTAAAGCCTGTGGAAACTAAAGCAGAAGAGAAATGGTGATTTCAAATATGAATAGTGAATGCAAGGCAGGTGCTCTGAATTATAATTCAGCTTTCTCGCACAGGCAACTCTTCGTAGCTTCTCCAGGATGAGTAAAAGAAAAAAACGATGCATTTATTAACCGTTTTTAAATGATTCCGTGAACAATTCCACTTAGGTCAACTGTCCTATTTGTTTGTTTGCTTACTTGCTTTACATTTAAAGATGCTCTATGGACTTCTGCTTCTAGCCAAAAAGGAGTAACTGGTACAGAATTGCCCTAGAAGATTGGATGTATATATGAGACACATGTGCAACAACTGCTTTTAGTCATTGGGACCACAATAGGTTCAAGCTTTTGACTCCTGAGAGAAAAGAAAAAATTAAAATGAGCCCCACACAACTGTCCTGGCTTTCTGCTGATGGTAGGGGTTGCTAGATAAAATACTGGACATCTAGTTAAATTTCAGGTACACAACAAATTTCAGATTACGATGACTACTTTTTAATAGAAGTTCATATAAAAATACAACATTGTATTTTTATTTGCTAAATCTGGCAGTCCTACCTGGAGGTAAATTTTAAACTGCAACACAGGGAGAGAAAAACTAAATGGAGTATGACAATTTCATGAGGATGAGGAGAGAGAAATTCTAGTTTGGTGAGGCTGAGGCAGCTAGATTTTGCAGGCAGAATAGTGTAGGGGAGCAAACTACACAGGGAAAGAGTCTCAGACATTTTCACAGGACCTCCTTGATTTCGTGGCTTAATACTACTTTCTGTGTAAGCATAGGGTGAAACTCCACAGCAAAGAGCAAAGACTAAAAGTTCACACTAAGCTTAGGGACATCCGAATTCCATCCATCCAGGTCAGAGAGACGTCTTTGAACATTTGGGGCATCAGAGGAGATACGAGAAGGTTCACAGCTTAAGGAGTAGGGCTACACTGGTCCTAGAATAAAAGCAATGTAACAAAATTGCCCAGGAGCTGGCAGGTTTGCTCACTCAGTTAGAGCTTGGTGCTGATAACACCAAGTTCCCGGGTTTGATCCCTGTACCAGCCAGCCGCCAAAAGAAAAAAAAACAAAAACAAAGCTTTGGAAGAAGTGCCAACGAATCAAGGTGATCTGCAAGTAACTTAACTGCCTATAAAACGAATTTTAATGTTTTTTAAATAGGATAACAAAATCTCAACACTCAACAATGTAACATTCATAATGTCCAGCATCCAATCAAAAGTTACTGGACATGCAAAAAAGTAGCAAATTGTGACCCACAAACAGGAGAAAAAGGATAGAAACAGAGCCCAAACTGACAGAAATGCTTGATTAGCTAAAAAGGAATATAAAAGTTATTATAATTTGTAAAGGAAAATAACATGAGGAGAAAATATAAGACATAAATAGGGCAAAAAATTTACCTTCCTAATACCATTTGACTTGAGTCTGATATTATATTAAAGTGGGGGTAATCCAGAGAAGACTGAATTTCTCCTAAAAGTTCATTCTCAGAGTTCACAAGAAATAGTCAACTTTGTACTGTAAATCATTCAAGAAAATGTGGATCTGAAAAACAAGCTTTTGCCCTAAGCCACTTCATTTTAGAGATGGAGATAAGTGGCTGCAGAAGCTAGCTTACTACGTGATTGCAGAGGAGGTGTGGGAACGGGGCTTAGATAGGTTGTGGATAGGCTCTTAAACATCTTCCCCTTTGTGTTACATGCAAGTGTATTGATTTATTTTGTATTTGGATTAGTCAGCGATTTTACTTGCATGCTCAGAAGGGATTGGTGCTTGGGGCTGGTGGTTTAGCTCACTAGGTTAGTGCATTGTGCTAACAACAACAAGGTCAAGCGTTCAAAGCCTCGAACCAGCCAGCTGCCAATAAATAAATAAATAAATAAATAAAATAAAAAGGTAAAAAAAAAAAAAAAAGAATTGGTGCCTTCTAATAAGAATGCAAAAGGAAACATATTTTCGCTCCTAAGGAAACAATTTGTATCCAGGAAGATTTGGCCTAGGTTCTATATTATCTCTATAGCTGTTTTCTCTTCTCTCCACACATGAAAAAATATGTTTCCTTTTTAGTCTCTCAATTTTACCCCTCATCTGTCCCTTTCTTCCTCCTCTACCCTCTCCCTGTTACCAACAGACCAAGCTCGGCTTGGCCTTTCCCACTAAACAAATGACTTCAGAGTCCAAAAGTTGGTGCAACGATTGGAGGGTTTATTCATATTACCGGTACTCAACTAAATGTCTAAGCAAGCAAACAAACACAAAGAAAAGAGGAGCAGTGGGGTCTGGTTTGTCCTAGTCCCAATCGGCAGGGCCAACCTATTCCACTGACAGTAATTGATAAGAGCAGTTGTCCCCACTGCTGTCGGCACAAAGAAGAAAAGCACAGACTAGATTTAAATCAGAGAAATAAAGCATAGCCAGGAGCCCTCCAGGGTGCACCTATACAGAACCTATATTTTCTGAGAAGAGGACTCAGAAAATCAGAAGCAAAGCACAGCTGGAAGCCCTCCAGGGTGCACCTACATAGTAGTGGATACAATCCAACCAAACAGTGGAAGAGGGCTCAGAAAATCAGAGAAAAGTAGAGAGAATTTTAGCGGCTTCTGGACTTCCAGTCACTGCGTGGGGTGGGAATGAATCCCAGCACTCTCATGCATCCCCCATCAGGGGGAACCTGCTCAAGCAAGGTCTTCACGGTGCAGGACTGGCCTTCCCACCTCTGCTAGTCCCCCATCAAGGCAAGCCGCTGCCTGCCAGAGGGAGCAGCTTCTCACAGGTTGAGAGGAGTTTAAGCTGTAGTTATCTGGCAGTCACTTTCAAGAGAAAGAAAAAGGGGGGAAAGGAAAGTAAAAGAGAATAAAGCATCGCCTTGTCAGAATTTAGGCTGGGGGCTGGCCGGTTGGCTCAGTTGGTTAGACCATGGGGTTATAACACCAAGGTCAAAGGGTTTGGATCCCTGTACCAGCCAGCCACCAAAAAAAAAGAAAAGAAAAGAAAAGAAAGAAAATTTAGGCTGGGGACTCCAAGAGAGACTTACCAGCAGCAGAGACATGGGAGCAAAATGGTCCCAGGGGCCACTTGCCTCTTACAGCTGGAGTCTCCTCTGGTGCCCGAGGCTTTCCAATTTTCGCCAGTGACTAAATTAGACTCTTGGGTTCCAAAGTCATAGAAATGAATGATGCACCCAGCAGTAAAGCAAGCAATGCTTCATTAAAGGAGGAGGTAGACTTATGCATAAGGCGGGTAGTTACAGTAAAGCCGGCCCCCTGAGGGGAGATGTTCAGGGCCTTTTATAGGGAAAGGAGTTAAGGGGTACAAGCCAGCATCACTGGAGGTGGCTCATTCTGTTCTTCCTGGTTGCGTCATGGGTGCATGCTCAGTGGGTCCAGGATGGCAGTGGTGTTCATCATTGTCACCCCAGGAGGGTCATCATAGCAGTCACCTTGAAGCTTTGTGCACAGGCAGGAATTTCTAAAGGGGTCTTAAGGTTAATCTGTAACTTTTACAATTATGGTAAACAAGTCTTGGGGAGTGGTTTGCAACTCAGTAAATATCTGTTTCCTCTCTTATCCAGAACAGCCCATGGGGTATTTATGTGCCCTGCAGGTCTCATGACTGAGGAGTGGAAAAGTAACAAACTGTCCTCTGCAGGGAAAATGGAGTCAGTTTGGTTACTCTGTTTCATCCCCTCTTTTGAATGCCATTCAAAATTTTCTCTAAGTCAACAACAGATCATTTCACCAAGCTGTTACATTGTTTTAAATTGGAAAATAAAAATAAACAGTAACCTAGAGGCTGGGAAGGGGAGAGATAGTAGAGATAGGGAGAGGTTGGTTGTAGACACAAAATTACAGCTAGACAGGACAAATAAGTTCCAGTGGTGTACAGGAGTGCTAGGCATCTATAATTAACAATAACTTACTTTATGTTCTCAAATGGCTAGAAGAGAGGAGCTCAAATGTTCTCATCACAAAGAAACCATACATTTTTGTGATGATGAATATGCTAATTACCCTGATTTGATCATCATACATTGTATGCATGGATTGAAATATAATTCTGTACCCCATAAACATGTACAATTGATACATGTCAATTAAAATAAATAAATAAATAATCTCTTATGCAAAAATAAATAAACAGTGTCAAGCTCTTTTACCTGCCTGTAATCCTGCTGACTGGGCCAATTGTCGAGCTCGTTCTGGGTCTGGAACTTACAGACCCCTCTGGACAGCCCATTGTCCAGACTGGGTCACAAACCTTTCACATGGCAAACTGGGTCACCAGACCCCTCACACGCAGGTCTATGAGCTAGGTAAGTGGCAAACTGGTCCTTGGAAGCCATAGGTTGGAGAGCATGGCCACGTGGTGGATGCCCGAGGCAGTCGCCAGCCAAGTCACGGAGCTGTGCATGTGCGTGAACTCCACTCACACAACTTATTTACAAAGAATGCACCACACCACCCCCAACCGAGCCTGAGGCCAGGGGACCTGATTAAATTATTCTATTTTCCCAATAAACAGTAACCACTAATAACTATGCTTATATTACCTTATGATGAAAAGTGAATCTCTGGTCTCAGGAAATAACTGATTTGTTGATTCATCATAAAGTTCAGCAGGGTCCAACCTGCTCTGACACCTGCTCTGTTGGGTAGAGTGGAGCTACTCAGACTTTGTTTATTCGTATTAACTCACTGAATTTTGGCCCCGCAAAAAGCATGTTCTAAGAAACGTGTGGTAGGCACAGTGCCAAGAGAATATACTTTTTTTCTATTACCGAACTTAGACATAGTTGGCAAATAAAGTAAGAGGGCATGCAAGGACAGTCCCTTTTCACTATCATGTCTAATATGACATTGAATTGCATCATATTTTTTATTCAAACACAATCAGCCATGCCCAAGCCTCAGCATTTTTAAACACAACTTCAGAGAACTAAGAGATTCTAAAGAAGATGCCAAAAGATAAAATCAAACTCAAATCAAGCTGTTTGCCATGATCTTATCAGATTCAGGTCACACCGTCTTGGAAGGGACTGAAGACTTCCCCACACTGTCTCTTATGAATAAGACAAGAAACAACCGAACCTATGCTGGAAATCTCTTGTACATACCCTGAGGGTTACAGCCTGTTCTCAAAACTTCTGTAATCAAAGGAGGTGTGGGGGTGGGGTGGGGGAGGGAAACTGGGGAAATACTAAATGGCAAAACATTTGGATGGGAGAAGAGTGTGGAGAGAAGAGAGAAAAAAAAATGAGGAAGAAATAGACATAGTGGAGAGGATGATGTTTTGATTTTTTGATTCTTGGGAGAGGGCAGGTTAATGAATTGACATATTCTTGCTCAGACAGTTTCTAGTTGGGCCATTATGACTGGCTGGGGATGGAGGAACAAGGAAAAACAAGGAGGTTTTACAACATACGTGCAAAAATTTACTTGGAGTTTTTAACTGCTTAGCAGGCTTCTGGTTGAAAGTATTTAGCAGTATTCTGAATACTAAACTGAGGATCACCTAACGAATAGTTGATTTCGATGGTCTGGGAGGAAAAAAAATAAAAGAACATTATCCAAGGGCTCAAAACACACAAAGCTCTGATTCCTGAGATTAGAGCTGATTATAGAACTCAATATGCCCATAAACACACAAATGGCCATATTTCTCCCAAATTTTCAGCTTCCTCAAGAGTGGGAACCATTCTTGTGCCTGGCATAGGAGGGGTCTTCAAAATGATAATGAAAAGATTCATATTATTATTTTAATTTAATTTAATTTAATTTTTTGGTGGCTGGCCAGTACAGGGACCCGACCCTTGACTTTGGTATTATAATGCAGCTCTCTAACCAACTGAGCAGCTGGCCAGCCCCTTTGTAGTATCTTTTAATTCTATTTTTCCATAAACTTTTTATTTTTTTATTTTTTTTTTCCTTTTTGTCTTTTTTCGTGTCCGGCAATGGATCGCAACCCTCAGTGTTGCACCCACACCTCGCTTCAGCCAGTGAGCGGGAACCGGTCTGTATGTGGGATCCGAACCCTCGGCGGGAGCGCAGCCGCACTCCCAAGAGGCGCACTGTAGCAGTGCGCCACCAGGCTGGCCCAATTTTTCCATAAACTTTTTGAGGTACCCATGTATAGACACAAATATTTGTTAAAATGAGGGAAAATAATCAAAAAGTGCAATCTTTAAAGCTAGTAGATATTGAACAAGATGTAGCTTTGGGATAAGAATGCTTTTTGTGTTTATTATTTTGTTTTTGTTTTCATTTACTCTTTTATTAAGAATATTTATTGTGGAACACTAAATATTCTCATTTATAGTCTATATCATTTAGCAAACGATTTCAGGTTGATTAACATAAAGCTAGGTGATATTTCCCCCATAAGTTGGTAGTTAAGACCTCCAAATGAGACGATGTTGGTATGCTCTATGAGATACCGAAGTGGAAAGGGTATCAGATTTGTGTCCTGCACAAACCTTCATCTTAGTGAATCTCTTTGTTCTTCCCTATAAAGAGAAGGTTAATGGCTTGTTGGGTTGCTATGAGGACTACAGGAGAAGATGTTTAAATAAAAACTTTTATGAACCAACAAGCACTTTCCATATGTCATTTTTGTGACAAAATTAGTTTCCCCCTTTGCTATACACATTGAAAAATAATCAGCTTGTCAGAGGAGTCTCATCTCTTTGGTTCATTTGATTCTAGAAGCTGGCAAAGAAGCTGGTCTTATTTCTAGATGGAATTAATAATATATGTGGCTATTGGATTTAGTTGAAAATAGTAATTCTGAATGTTTTCACTAGAACGTTAAATTTAAACAACTTAAATACTAAATACATTAAATAAATAATGATACATTTATTTTTAAATACCCATATCCTAATTTTGCTGCCAAGCTGCTTAGAGGGTAGAAAATAAATAAATGTGAAAGTTGTAGAAGGAGTCACGTGGGTAGGTTATGAAAACCAAAGTTTCTCCTTAAAAATCACCTCCCCAAACCACTTTGGTGGTTGACTGAATGAATTACATTACCATGCATTTGCTTTGCAGATGGAAACTTCTATGAAACTAAGTTGTCTATCCTCAAATTATGTATGTTATTTATTTATTGATTTATTTTTGTTTTTTGGCAGCTGGCTGGTATGGGGATCTGAACCCTTGACCTTGGTGTTATAACACTGCACTCTAATGAACAGAGCTAACCAACCAGCCCTTATGTGTGTTTTTTAAATTACTATGCTTAATAATATGACAGTGATGCTGTAAATGTGACTCACCTGACTGTGTAGTTGACATCTGTTTACAGCTCCTTCCAAAAAGAAGGCTCAGTACTAGACTCTCCTGGTTGGGGTTTGCTCAGTTTCTGATCTTGAGAGGATGGGGGAGAATACCATTACAATCAAAGTGGACAAAGGCACAACTGTCTTCATTAAATCTATGTTTATAGTTTTTGCCAAATTTAGGAATTTCTTTTCCTTTTACTATAACATCTTCCATAAAAAATTTAGGAAACTTTTAGCAGTTATTTCTTTGAATACTTTTTAAGTCCCACCCTATTTCTCTTCTCCTTTTGGGACTCTGATGACATAACTATTGTATCCTTTTTATAGTCCCACTGGTCTCTGGTGTTCTGTTTTTTTTTTTTCTAGTCTGGGTTTTTTTTTTTTTTTTTTTTTTGGCAGCTGGCTGGTATGGGGATGCAAACCCTTGATCTTGGTGTTACAAGGCTGTGCTCTCACCAACTGAGTTAACCAGCCAGTCATATTGGGTAATTTCTATTGCTCTATCTTTGAGCTCATCAATTCTTTCCTCTTTCCTCTACATTCTGCTCTTGATGCCACTGATTTTTTATTCTGACTATTGTATTTTCAGTTCCAAAACTCCCATTTGGTTCCTCTTCATATCTTCTATTTCTTTGCCAAGCTTATTGGCTTTTTCATTTGTTTCAAGTGTGTTCGTAATTGCCTCTTGAAGCATTTTTTTTCTGATGGCAGCTTTAAAATTCCTATCAGATAATTTCATCACTGTGTAATCTTGGTATTGGTGTGTGTTGACTGTCTTTTTTCATTTAAGTTGAGATTTTTCTAATTCTTGATAGGAGAGACTTTCAATTGTATCTTGAATATTTTTGCTGTTATGTTATGAGATTCTGGGTCATATTTAAATCTTTTGTTGTAATGGACCTTCTATGATACCATACCAGTGAGGGAAAGGGAGTGATTCCTTATTACTGCCAGATGTTATGGAAGTTCAGGCTCCCCACTTGGCCTCTGCTAACACTCCATGGGTCTGGGAAGCTTATTTACCACTAGAATGTTGTAAAGTCCTAGCTTCTCACTCAGCCCTGTCTCCCACCATAGCAGAGAGGAGCACCTCATTACTGCTGGGTTGGGGTAGAGGTCCTGGATCCCCACATGGTCTTTACTGAAACCTGGGTCAGAGGTTGGGGAGGTGGTCTTGATAATGCCAGGTGGGCATAAAAATCCCACTCTCCACTAGGCCTTCTCTAACACCATGGGAGGTGGGGGTGGTGACTTGTTATAGCTGTGCAGGGCATAATTCTAGCTCCTAAATTGGCCTTCACTGGTGTGGGTGAGGGCAGGTCACATTTTTTCTGTGGTATTTGGCTGGATTGGAGCAATTATTGTCTAAAAGTTATCTGTTTTGTTAGGCTGTCCCTTTCCTTGTCCTATAGCTTGAGGGAGCTGAATTTTCTCAGGCCTTTTTGGCTGCACTTGTCAGCATCTTCAGACTGGTTCTCCAGCACCCAATCCAGGCTACATGAGACAAGAAGAAAACCCATGTTGGCATGTCATTCTTTGGGTCCTGAGATTCCTTAGCCGAAGCCATCTTCTCTTTGTCTTTGAGAAGCTTCTTATATGTGTTTTATATATAATGTCCATGGCTATTAGCTGTACTTTGCAGGAGGAAAAGGAAGATGTGTGTCTAATTCATTTTGTCCTGGAACCAGAAACAGTATTGGATTCCTGTGGTCTCATTGCCATGTCATCATAAAGCAATGACTCTAGGAGGGAAATGGACATTAAAGCCCATATACTTTTTATTACTAACACCCACCACCCCTAAGTTCCAATCTATCTAGGTGGATATATAGAGTTTTAGCTCTATACACACCACAACACAGCTTTTCTCTTCCAGTGTTATGCAGCAGGTGGCAAATGAGGTGATTCTAGTGCCAAAAATCTAAATTTTCCAGGTGTTGGGTTGTTTGCTTCTGCTTGGAAGGGTGGCCCCACCAGCTGCAGTTCTTGAGGGAACATACTAGGGCAAGATCTCAATTCTCTGTCATGAAGGCTCCACCTGTTTTCATGGTATTTTAGAGCTTAACTGACACTTTATCTCCTGCAAATAAATTCTATATTGGGGTAAGAGCCAATCACTTTTACATATTCCACTTTTTTTTTTGGTCAGCTGCCAGTATGAGGATCTGAACCCTTGACCTTGGTATTATCAGTACCCCACTCTAACCGAGTGAGCTACGTAACCGGCCAGCCCTTCATATTCCAAATGTTCTCTCAGCATTCCAAGAGCAGTGGTGTTTACAAGTAATTGGTCACAGCCAGTTACAGATTTCATTGTTCCCTCTCTACTCCCTCTGCTTTGCTTGACTAGCATTGGGGAAAAAAAGTACTTTCTAACAACCAACGCAAGCCCTTCAAGCCTTTCAATCTTTTCTGCTGGCACTCATTCCAATAGCAATCAGGACTGCCACTTAAGGAAGTGTGGTTTGTGCGTTAAACAAAGGCACCAGCCAATGGGACAAAAGGGAGCTTAGATCCAGCCCAAGCTCTACTTGCCAGATCATGTACCCAAGGGCTGCATCACCCAGAGGGGGTGCCTTTTTCAAATTTGCACAAAGACTTTTTATATGCAATCAGCTGGGTCCTGAACCTAACAATAGCAGTGTTGCAGCTTCTCAAAAGAAACATTCTCTTGTATTCCATAAACTCATTATCCTTGAATATTCAATTGATACTCATACATAATTTATATCATCACTTCAAAATAATTTATTTTCAGATTTTCAAGCCTATTAAAATGAGCTCCAAATCATCTGAGGAAGAACACATTGTAAATTTTGGTCAGGGTCAAATTGGCTTTTTAAAGAGATTTTTCATTATCTCCCTGAGACAATACACCTTCCCATCACTAAGTGTTGTTCACTTTCAGGTGCTGGATAGATAACGTAGGCTTCCTGATATTCACAATTCCCTGCCCCTTAGCTGTGAACACATTCCTCCCCACCCCGCCAACGCCACTGATCTATTATTCATCAGTATGTCCTTCCAAGACAGTTGAAAATCTCTGCTATGCGGGAGTGTCTGCATCACTGAATAAATCTGGGTGCTGAAGCTTCAAACAAGTAACTAAACAGCTATGAAAAGTTGCTTGTCTACTTAGCCAGCTAGTGGTCACTTAAAGAATATAGCTCTTAGAATAAGTGCTTCAAATTCCTTGGATCAAAGTAACTTTATAAAATATACTATTGGTCCTAGTCTAACTATAAACCAAGTTTTGAGTAAGTGTGACGAAGACTCTCTCCTTTGACCAAAACATTAGTCTGTTTCCTCTGAGCCCTTTGCTTCACGAGGCCAATTTGAGCAAGAATCCTGCTAAATCACTTTAGCAAAAATCTCCTACCCTTGGTATCTGACCACCCTTATCTCATCATTCTGGTCTGCCTTCAGCAATAATCCTATCAAGTCAGTTTAGCCAGAAGCCCCTTATGCTTGATATTTCCCCTTATTAATTTTCCATGCACTGACCCCCACTGCTTCTTGGTTATAAAGACCTTGTTGGAGTCAGAGTTGAGTTCCATCCATCTCCTCCATTGCAAGACCCTGTTGCAATGGTCCCTATACCTATCACCACAGCCCCTCTTGAATTTAGTTGATCTTACCATGTTTAACAAGTATTTGGATTTTTTTTTTTTTTTTTTTTGGTCTTTTGTTTTTGGTGACTGGTGGGTAAAGGGACTTGAACCCTAGACCTCTGTGTTATCAGCACCATACTCTAAACAAGTGAGCTGACGGGCCAGCCCAGTGTTTTTCTTTAACAGGTGTAAAATAGTTGGTTCATATCAAGGCAAATAACAAGACAGCACCGAAGCATGTAATGGCCTCTTAATACACAACACTGGCCCTTTATTTACTAGCTTCACCAAAATATTATACTCAAAAATGAAAATGATTATGATGAGCTGGTTACAGTGTCAAAAGCACTGAACTGGAGTTGAGGAGCCCTGGGCCTCAACACCCCTTCTCCCCCCCCCCCATTATCATTTGCTCAGTCCAGCAAATCTCTCAACACCTCTGCAGCCCAGGGTCATGTCTACAAGACGAGAGTTTTAGTTGACTCTAAAACACTCTCATTTTCATACGTCTGAAACAAGTACAATAGTACGGCTTGAGTAAATCCTCTGAGTTGCATTTTTTTTTCTTTTAAATGTTTACTTTTATTTTACTAATATATTTAAAACTTTTTTCTCCTGGATGTGGAAATTGGTTCTCATCTACTAATCTCTCCTATTTCAAACATAATCATTTCTAACAGTGAAGACAAGAAATCTATGAATAATCATACCCTTTTTTACAAAACACTAGTATGCCAAAAAGAAGACTCTTTTTTTTTTTTTAAAAGATGACTGGTAAGGGGATCTTAACCCTTGACTTGGTGTTGTCAGCACCACACTCAGCTAGTGAGCGAACCGGCCATCCGTATGTGGGATCCGAACCCGGGGCCTTGGTGTTATTAGCACCGCACTCTCCCGAGTGAGCCACGGGCTGGCCCACAGCCTTGTTTTTTTTTTTTTTTTTCCCTTTTGTCTTTTTTACTGACCGGTAACGGCATCGCAACCCTCGGTGTCACGCCCGTACCAGGGACCAGCAACGGGATCGCAACCCTCGGTGTCGCGCCCGCACCGCGCTCAGCCAGTGATCGGTAACCGGTCTCCACATGGGATCCGAACCCTCGGCCCAAGCGGCGCACTCTCCAGTGCACCACCGGGCCGGCCCGAAGACTCTTTTTTGAAAATCCACTATACAGAAAAATAAATCCATTTTGGAGACTTCCTATAAGCTTTCTTCTAGCAGTTAGAGGTGAGCAGAATAAATTCTTTATTATTTTACTATTAATAATGTTTCCCAACATTGTACAAGGAATGGTATTTTTTTTTTTTTTTTTAAAGATGACCAGTAAGGGGATCTTAACCCTTGACTTGGTGTCATCAGCACCACGCTCACCCAGTGAGCCAACCGGCCATCCCTATATGGGATCCAAACCCGTGGCCTTGGTGTTATCAGCACCACACTCTCCTGAGTGAGCCATGGGCCGGCCCAGGAATGGTATTTTGAAAAGTAGATTAGATCACAGAACTTAGCTAATATGGATTGAATTATGTCCCCTCAAAACTCACTGAATCTTCAATTGTGTCCCCTGAGTTTTATGTATAGAAACTCAGCCCCCACTGTGACTGTTAAGAGGGTGGGAAGTGCTGTAATGGTAATTGAAAGGTGGAGCCTTGAAGAGATGATTGGATTGTAGGGCCATACCACAGTGAATGGATTAAAAATGGCAGTCAGGGGCATGGTTCTGAGGGCTTTAAAAGAAGAGGAGATTCTATCTCTCTCTCTCTGCTTTCTCTGCTTCCACCATCTTGCAATGTGAGACACCTAGGTCATTGTCACCACAACCTGATGGACTATGGACTTTGGACTTCCCAGCCTCAGAAACTTTAAGCAATAAATTTTGTTTTCTTTATAAATTACCCAGTTCCATGTAATTTGTTATAAGCAACAGACTAATCAATGGACTAATACGATGGCAAAAATGCTTGTCATGAGCCTACACTTATATCTTGCCATATGAACGAACACTATGGGTTGAATGTGTCCCCCAAAAGATCATGTGTTGGAGACTTCATCTCCACTGTAACAGTGTTAAGAGGGTGGGAAATTCTATTATGGTAATTGAAAGGTAGGGCCTTTAGGAGATTATTAGATATGAGGACTGTGCCCTTGTGAATGGATTAATCTATTGATGGTTTAATGAGTGGTCATGGGCATGGTTCTGATGGCTTTATAAGGTGAGAGAGTGAGCAGGTTTGCTCTCTTGGTCAGCCCATTTTAACCATGTGACACCCTGTGACATGCCCTCACCAGATGCATCCTCTGGACTTTGGATTTTCCAGCCTCCAAAACTGTAAGCAGTAAATTTAATTTCTTCATAAATTTTTTTGTTTTCCTTTTTGTCTTTTTTACTGACCGGCAACGGGATCGCAACCCTCGGTGTCGCGCCCGTACTGGGGACCAGCAACAGGATCGCAACCCTCGGTGTTGCGCCTGCACCGCGCTCAGCCAGTGAGCGGGAACCGGTCTCCACATGGGATCCGAACCCTCGGCGGGAGCACCACCACACTCCCAAGCGGCGCACTCTCCAGTGCGCCACTGGGCCGGCCCTAATTTCTTCATAAATTACCCAGTTTAGGTATTCTGCTATAAGCAACAGAAATGGACTAATACAATAAACTTCCAGTATTAAAATGTTTATTTTTTGAAGTGTCCAGTTTGAAAATATTCATCCAGCATGAAGGATTAAAACAAAAATCATTAAAATACCTGGTCTGGTCTTCATTCTGCCATATTCCATGAGATCTTGGCTAAGACACTTACTTTCCCTGGACCTTTATTTCCACATCTGAAAAGTGAAGAAACTAAATTAGATGTTTTATAAATTAGATGCTTACAATCTTATAACTTTATGTTAGATAGTTATTGGACTTCAGAAATGTCAAATCTTCATAAGTAATAATTTCTAATTTCTAATTTACAGATAAAGAAACTGGTACTGAAATAAGTTAAGTAACTTGCCCAGAGTCACGTAGCTAAACTGTGGACTGCCTGATCCCTTACACAAATCTGTCTAATTCCAAAGCTCATGCTTTTTCGATCCAATGAAATCTTCCTACTTCAGGAGTCCCAGAGGAGAAGAAAACCTCCTCACTGTGAAATGCAGATGTGGCTTCCATAACCTTAGCATAAAATCTCTACCCTGGAGAAGGCCCCTCTTGGAAAAAGTGCTAGACTACTTCCTATACTTTGTCCTACAATTAATTAAGGCAGTGGTTCTCAAAGCGTGGTTCCTGGACCAGAAGCATCAGTAACACTTGGAAACTTTCTAGAAATGCACATTCTTTTTTTTTTTTTTTTGTCCTTTTTGAGACCGGCCGCACCGCGCTCAGCCAGTGAGTGCTGTGAGCGCACCGGTCATCCTAATATAGGATCCGAACCCGCAGTGGGAGCGCTGCTGCTCTCCCAGCACCACACTCTCCTGAGTGCGCCACAGGCTCGGCCCTAGAAATGCACATTCTAAGGCCCCACCCAATACATACTGGATCAGAAACTCTGCCATGGGGCCCAGCTAACTGCATTTTAACAAGTCCTTCAGGTGATTCTAATGCTCACTACAATTTAGAAAGACCGAAGACATGCGACCTTGAGCAACGCATGTGACAACTCCGATCTCCAGTTGCCAGCTGCGAGATCCTATGGCACTTCTGTGACCTAACATCTAAATTATTAATGGGAGGATAGATTGGATTCATATCCTGATTTTTGAGAACTGATAACCAATAAAGTGAAGAAGGTGAAAGCAGATGAGGAGGACGAAAAGGACATCTTTTCATACAGCCTACAATTAGTTAAAGCAGCAAGTTTGTTTGCAATGATTTATGGCAGTGATGCTGGTGACGTCCCAAATTAGAACATCTTCTTTGGAATCCCTCTGAATGCAGCTAGCTCTTTGGGAATTTAAAAATGTATTAGGTGACTTGGAGCTCAGCTCAGAGAAAGATACAGTCCATTAAAAGTATGCATTCTGTTTCCTTAGACCTGCTTTAAGTCATTCAGAATACACTTTCTGGGAATGGAGTCTAATACATCATTTTTGTAAACTGGAACAAAGTCATATCTCACTTCCCAGGAGTTAAAACCTCTCTGTCACCACCCAGGAGATGACATATATTTCGGGATCCATTTCAACCAGAGATGACAGAACCAGCCTTCCAGGTAGCTTCAGGAACTCATGTTTCCCCAGCGCAGCGATGACTCAGCGGATGGAAGGGAGTGTGAATGGCCTTAAGTACCATCCTGGCGCCGAGGGTCATATTGTCATTATTTATTAAACATTTCACTTGCCCAGAGCCTGAGTCTCTGTTACTCCATTCTTGTGTAGTGCATGGCTGGGGTCAGAAATCTCTTCATTCAGTCTAGCCTTAAGGTTAGAAAAGACACCATTTTTCATCTGTGAGGTTGAAGCTACTGATCTAGCATCAAAATATGTGGTACATAATAACTATTCAATGAATATCTGTCAAATGAAATAGTGAGTTAACTAAAATAGTGAGGGCTGGATAGTTAGGTAGAGCATGGCGTTATAACACCAAAGTCAAGAATTTGGATCCCCCACATCTGTGAGGTTGAAGCTACTGATCTAGCATCAAAATATGTGGTACATAATAACTATTCAATGAATATCTGTCAAATGAAATAGTGAGTTAACTAAAATAGTGAGGGCTGGATAGTTAGGTAGAGCATGGCGTTATAACACCAAAGTCAAGAATTTGGATCCCCCCCTGGCCAGCAGACCAAAAAAAAAAAAAAAAGTGTACAGGCTTAAATTTGGTTTGTAAGTAATGGTGATAGTTGTATGCCGTTTTGAGCACACCCTCTTTCCCTATTTCTTTCATGACAGGGAAGGAAATTAACGTGTTCTGAGCACTTACTATGTCCCAAGCACCTGGTACCTGTTTATCTCATTTAGTCCTCACAGCAACCCTGTAACACTGGAGGTGTCAGTCCCATTTTGGAGGAGAGAAAACTGAGGCTAAGATTCTTAAGACTGAAGAGCTGGTAAGTAGTAGAGCCAGGACTGGAATCTAGCTCTTTTTTTTTTTTTTTTTTTGCGGCTGCCTGGTATCGGGATCCGAACCCTTGACCTTGGTGTTACAAAGCATTGCAGAACCAAGCTTTTATCCTCCCACTTTCCCTGACTGTCTAATACCAAACTTAGTACATGGGCAAAATGGGTCCTCAGACATGGGGCTCAGATGGTGGCCTTGAAAGAAGTTGACATTCATAGGCCCTGTGGCACCTTGAGATAACAAAGAGACGACTGATTATGGCAGAAACAATTGATAATAGAGGGAGAAATAACTAAACCCCCACTTTTTTTGTTTTAATCAAGTATTTTATACATACAAAATCATTTATGGGCTGGCCGATAGCTCAGTTTGTTAGAGTTTGGTGTTATAATACCAAACTCAAGGGTTCAGATACCCTAAGTGGCCACTGCCAATAAATAAACCAATAAAACAAAGTCATTTATGAACATGTCACTCATATGTATAAAATATGTATAAAATAGATAGAATATAAAGAATACAATAAATTAAACACTCACGTGTCCATCATCCACTTACGTGTACCATTTCTTCACTGTGTCTCTTGGCCCAGAAAAAAAACACTATCCCGACTTTTTTTTATCCTTCCTTTGCTTTTCTTTATGGTTTTAATACATGTCTATGTATATGTTTGTCCAAAATATACTATTAACTTTGCTTTTGAACTTTATACACAAGGTTTTATACTGCAAGTCTTCTTCTACAGCTTGTTTTTATTTTTTGGAGTGGGGCATGGCTGGCCAATAAGGGAACCCAAACACTTGACCCCCTCGACCTTGGTGTTATCAGCACCCTGCCCTAACCAAGTGAGCTAACCAGCCAATGCCTTGCAACTTGCTTTTTATTATTTATTTATCTATTTATTTAAAAAAGATGACCGGTAAGGGGATCTTAACCCTTGACTTGGTGTTGTCAGCACCACGCTCTCCCAAGTGAGCGAACTGGCCGTCCCTACATAGGGATCCCAATGCGTGGCCTTGGTGTTATCAGCACCACACTCTCCCGAGTGAGCCACGGGCCGGCCTGCAACTTGCTTTTTAAATTTAACATCATGTTCCTGAGATTTATCCATTTTGTCACACTGAGCTGTGGTTTGTTCATTTTTCACTGCTGATAGCATCCCACTATATGAACATGCCATGATCTATTGCCCATTCTGCCAATGGCCATTTGGATTGTTTCCAGTTTTTGACCACCACAAGCAGTGCTACCATGAACATTCTTTTTTTTTTTGGCGACTGGCAAGTATGGGGATCTGAATGCTTGACCTTGGTGTTATCAGCACCACGCTCTTTGGGTCAGCCTGATCTTGGACATTCTTGTACTGTACATGTCTCCTGATTCACATGTGTGAGTGTTCCTCTAGGTGTATGCTGAGTCACAGCATACGCACGTATTCACCATGACAAGGTAATGACAAGTTTTCTAAGGAGTTTGGACAAGTTTACACTCCTATGAGCCATAGTTAAGTGTTGATATAGCCTCCGAACATTTGATGTTGTCACACTTTTTCATGTTTGCCAGTATGGTAGGTGGAAAATGGTGTCTTATGGTTTTAATGTGCAGTTCCTGCGTAATTAATTAGAATGTGTATCTTTTCTTATGTTTATCAATTTTGCTTATTTCCTTATCTGTGAAATAAATGCCAGTCCATATCTTTGGCCTACAAATCCTGTCCTTGTCCTCACTCTCTGAGCATCTGCAGTGTGGATGAGGAGTCGAAGGTGCATGAGTACCAATGAGCCAAATGAGGAGGGACCAGGCAGAAGAAGGATCCAGCGAGAGGAGACACCATGTCTGAAAGCTCAGACGTCAGTAAGAATATGGTATTTGAGAAACCAACAGAAATCCCACGCAACACAATGTTAACATGCAAGTTTTGACTTTAAGGTGAGAGAGAGATCAGGATCTGAAGCGAGTTCCAAGACAGACTACCCTGTAGTCATTTCAAGGCTTTGCATTTCTTACCGGAGCCACTTAGCCCTCGGCAGTGCCATTTCCAGAGACTGGGAACTCTTCTGATCCTTTAACGTTCTTGGGAGATCTGTAGAGCAGACAATATTATCTCCATCTTATTGCTGTAGTGACTAACATTGAAGGTATCTAGAAACTGCGAGCATGACTTTTTTTTTTTGGCAGCTGGCCAGGATGGTTTTATTCCTCTCAAATCCCTTAGCCGTATAATAATACAAAAGGGTTGAGAGAATGGATATGTAGAAAAGACTTGTGGAGATGATTTTTGGGAGGGAGAGCTGATTGTCCAACCCCTCTGTATTAGCCCGTTTCTGTTGCTTATAACAGAGTACCTAAAACTGGGTAATTTATAAATAAATGAAATTTATTCCTTACAGATTGGAGGCAGGGACGCCCAAGTTTCAGGAAACATGTCTAGTAAGGGCCTTCTTGGTAGTGACTCTGCAGCGACGCAGGGTGTCACATGGTGCGAATGGGCTGAGCAAGAGAGAGCTAAGCTGTCGGGCCTTAAAAACTAACGCTACCTTAAGTGACATTACAAGCGGCGCCGTTAGGGGCCCACAAGGGCGCATTAATGTGGCAGCCTAAGACAGCGCCGGGAGGAAGCAGGGTGGGAGTGTCTGTGGGAACCTTGCCTTAGCCCTTATTAGCCATGCTCGTGAACACTGTGTGATTGCAATAGCTAGGCATTGAGACAGGATGCATGCCCTTAACCCTTAAGCTGATTGGAGGATGTAAAAACCCTGCCTTCCCCATTTGCCTTTAAAAGCAAGTGCTTGTGTGATAATAAACGGAACTGCTCGACAGAACCCCCACCGCGTCTGAGTGTCCTTTAACCAGGCTGTTTTGGGGCCGGCGGTGTGCTCACTTCTCTTCACGGCTCTCTTCCCCCATCTCCTTCCAAAGGGGACAGGAGGGAAAGAGGAATCCCGGGCCGTTTGCTCGCCCACCAAAAGGAGTGAGGCTAGGGCTGTTTGGGTTGGCCGGTGGTGGACCCGACACTAAGCTACTCATTCTTTCCTTATAAAACCATCAGAACCATGCTCGTGATAACTCATTACCTCTTCAATGAATTAATCCATTCACGAAGGCACAGTGCTCATGATCCAGTCACTTCTCAAAAGCCCCACCTTTCAAATACCATAGTAGGATTTCCTATTCTCTCTCTCTCTTTTTTTTTTCTTTCCCTTTTTGTCTTTTTTTGTGACCAGTAACGGGATTGCAACCCTTGGTGTCACGCCCGTACCGCGCTCAACCAGTGAGCGGACTGGTCTCTATATGGGATCCGAACCCTCGGCGGGAGTGCCGCCGCGCTCCCAAGCGCCGCACTCTACCGAGTGCGCCACCGGGCCGGTCCCCCATTCTCTTAACACTATTATGGAGATCAAGTTTCCAATCCATGAACTTGTGGGTGACACATTTGTCCCATAGCACCCTCCAAGGGGAAGGGGAATGGGGACTACTTTTCACCTCAAGACCAGAGAGAAGGACTTCAATGGGATCAGTAGGAGGATTTGATGTGTATCCTGAGAAGTCTGGGGAACACAGTGGACAGATGTCAACTCATGCTTTCAAAGTCTCCAGGCAAAATGGCTGGAGTCATCTGCAGGAAGAGTCAGGAGAGAGGCCAGCGGTGGGAGCAGCTTGACTTGTACATTTGGTGAGGCATCTTCCAGTAATATCAGCCAGGAAGAACTTTAATCCTCTCCTTGGGGCTGGCTGGTTAGCTCAGCTGGTTACAGTGCAGCCTTATAACACTAATGTTATGGATTTGGATCCCTGGTGGAGTCAGAAACCAGATTTAGTGTTGAAGAAGGTGGGAGCACTACAGGAGAAAATGGGAGGGACCGTGACCCAGCCTGTCCTCCACGAGCTGCCAGCCCACACTGGGCTCCAGTGTGGCAGTGGCACAATTTAAGTTAAAATCACGTTCAGTGTCTTGATGGTTATATGGGACTAGATGTTTTAAAATACTGAAGTGTGGGCCGAGTCCGTGGCACACTCGGGAGAGTGCGGCGCTGGGAGCGCAGTAGCGCTCCTGCCATGGGTTCAGATCCTATATAGGGATGACCGGTGTGCTCACAGCTCTCACTTGCTGAGCGTGGTGTGGCCAGTCTCAAAAAGGACGGACCAAAAAAAAAATAAATAAATATTGAAGTTTGAATGTGCTTGGCACTTGAAGTGACTATAATATTTTGTTGTTTTTTTTTTTTTTTGGTGGCTGGCCTGCATAGGAATACAAATGCTTGACCTTGGTGTTATCAAGCACTGTGCTCTAACGAACTGAGCAAACTGGCCAGCCCTATAATTTTTTCTATTACCCTAAAAGAAACCATAAAGTTATTGAAACTGCGGGCACTTTCATCCAAGTGTTGGAGAAGGAACGATCATTTGAAGAGTTTCGACTGAAATTAAGGCT
This sequence comes from Galeopterus variegatus, assembly GCF_000696425.1. Taxonomy (NCBI): domain Eukaryota; kingdom Metazoa; phylum Chordata; class Mammalia; order Dermoptera; family Cynocephalidae; genus Galeopterus; species Galeopterus variegatus. The sequence goes on along the minus strand of NW_007728979.1, from coordinate 225,727 downwards.
GCTGAGGCAGAGATAATTTTGTCAAGTCTATTGGGAGCTGAATGTGAGGACCCACCCAGGAAACATCATCAAACAGAGTCAGAGAAGTGCTCCCAAGTCGATTGTAAATGACAAGGGTTTTATAGGCAGAAGAGGCTGAAGAAAGCAGAGACAAAGAACAAAAGGTGGGCTGGTCATCTCAAAGTCACTTTCCTTGTGAGGCAGGGACAGGGAGACAGAACAATAGGAAAGTAAGTGATTAGTTAACATCAGGTTACTTCTCTTTTGTGTAAGGATTAAGGCAGGGGGGGCTTCATTATCATGCCTATTGAAGATTTAACCTGGCCCGTGCTGCGGAATTTAGCAGGGGTGACTCCATTTTGGTTGTTAGTCTAGTCTGTTGGGATCTGCTGCAGGAGCTTAATCCAGAACAATGGCTTGCAATAACTTTTATCTAACAAGGGTTAAAGGGTTGGTGGGAGACAGATATTAAGTTGTTTCCTGACTATATTCTATGAGTCCTGATTTTCAACTGTGATATAAGTAGAGAGTGGCAGGAGAAGAGATTGTAGAGAAGGTGGCAAGGGCCAGATGTGAAGGAAGAAAAAAATCATATGGGGATTTGGGACTTTTCCCTAAGGGACCTTCTTAGAAAGCAATTGAAGAGTTAGAGGTAGAGGAATTTTTGTGATCAAAATCATGCTTTAAAAAAAATCCCAGCCGGCCCAGTGGCGCACTGCTATAGTGCGCCGCTTGGGAAGTGTGGTGGTGCTCCCGCCGAGGGTTCAGTGTGGTGGTGCTCCCGCCGAGGGTTCAGTGTGGTGGTGCTCCCGCCGAGGGTTCAGTGTGGTGGTGCTCCCGCCGAGGGTTCGGATCCCACATACAGACCGGTTCCCGCTCACTGGCTGAGCGAGGCGCGGGAGCAACACCGAGGGTTGCGATCCCGTTGCCGGTCCCGGTCCCGGTCCGGTACGGGGGCGACACTAAGGGTTGCGAACCGTTGCCGGACACGGAAAAAGACAAAAAAAAAAAAAGAAAAAAATCCCACTAGTTTCAGGCTAAATGATGGTTTGAAGGGAAGTAGAGGCAGGAGTCACCAAAAGGAGGCCGTGGTTTAGGCAAAATATGATGGCGGCTTGGTTCAGAGTCATGGCAGTGAGGACAGCAGAAAGGAAAAGTTTTGAGAGAAGTGATAAACTTGGTGTTATTTGGCGAAGGAGTTGATGTGGGAGGTCAAGGATGGCTTCCACATTTCTGACTGGAGCCACTTAGCAGAGCCATTTCTGGAGACTGGGAACTCTTTCTTTTTTGCAGATGGCTGGCACAAGGATTCGAACCCTTGACCTTGGTGATAGGACCTCTTGATGTTCTAACATTCTGGGGAGATATGTACAGGGCAGACAAAATGGTTTCCATCTTATTGATGTAGTGAATAATATTCAAGAAAACTAAGTAATTTGCTGAAGTCCACATATCTCATTACATTCTGAGAGCTGCTGGCTTCTTATATTTTCTACTTCAAGTGACAGCTTGAACTGTTTGCTAAACGGTTCTCTTTGGTTGAACTGGGAACAAATGAGGGGCTGGCCGATTAGCTCAGTTGGTTAAAGTGTGGTGCTGATTGAAAGAAAGTGAGCTGAGCTGCCGGGTACCGTTCAAGCTTTATCAAAGGAAGAAATCTGCTGGGCTGTGCTCAGAGTGGCACAGGGCCCAGGGCTGCCCTGAAAATGGGGGACAGCACCAGGTGTGGGGGTGGTAGGCTGGCTGATACCATCAAGGAGGGGCATTATGCTAACGTGGATCGGGGTGAACTGCATCCTTGCGGAAACAAAAGGGGTTTCTGTTTAAGTCAGGAGGCTTCTCGTAAGGGAAAGGGGAAGGGAGGGGAGGAGGTAGGCGGTGCCATTTTGTACTTGGGCTTGTCTAAAATGGCTCTGGTTATGTTGCAGATCTATTACTGATAACACCGAAGTCAAGGGTTCAATCCCTACACTGGGCAGCTGCCAAAAAAATAAAAATAAAAAAGTTTCCAATGGAAACCAATGCACCACCCTAAGTGAAGTTAAATGTGTGATTTAAAGAAAGAGAGGAAGAAACTGGGTTCTGATACAATCCTCAAACTTAAAATATTTATACATTCAGCAATTTCAGCACAACATAACTGTGCTTCTTGGAATCATGGAAACGTTTCACAAAAGCCTAGATTTCAATACAATTGAGAAAATTCCGAACTGGCCTAGGCAACCTTTTGGTTCTCAGCCAGCCACAGGATGCTGCAGTTTAGCTTTTAGCTCAGTGTTTCTCAAACCTTAATGTGCATATGAATCACTTGGAGATCTTGTTAAAATGCCAGTTCTGCTTCAGTAGGTCTGGGGTGGGGCCCCAAGTTTCTGCATTTTTAACAAGCTCCCAGGGGACGCCCATGCTGCTGGTCTGACTTTTAAGAAAACAAGGTTTTAGATGAACTCAGAACTTCTCAAAGTAGATGAGGGCACTGAGAGAGATCAGAGGCAATGGACCCAATGAAATCTCAGAAATATAAATAAATATGTCCGGGATGAACAGAACTAGATCTTGCAAATTGGTGAGGCAGAAAAATGTAGTCAGGCCTATTTCCCTACCTTCCGAATTCCTTTTCCTGTTCTACACCTTGCCCAGGCCTTAGTCCATCTTTCTGCAGATCGTCAACTAATCCTTGCTTGGAGGCAGACTGGCAGATGGTTTGTCCTGTTACACCTTACCTGTCCCCTCCCTGGAAAGCTGCATTTTCAGATGCACTTTCAAATTTCAAGACCCAAAGGAATAAAAGTTTAATGTGACATGACAGGCAATACTTTGATATTTTGGGGAGGGCCCCTGCTCAGTGATCCTCCAATATCAATTATCAACAAGGCCTGGAGGAGGGAAGAGACTCAACTTGTTCAAGTGGCTTGTCCTGTAAGGAATACTTCCTCCTGCCCCTTTCCCTGTGCCTCCTTAAAATCAGTCTGTAAGGTGTGCCACATATTAAAAAGGGAAGAATTTATCTCCAAAGAATATCAGTTGGCAACTTTGCCCATGCTCTTCTCAGTTAGAGGTTGATGTGGGGGGTAGGAACACTGTAGAATTCTCAGTGACTTAAGGGATAAGCATGTGGAGTTGGATTGGACTAGACAGCATTGTTTCAACGAATCACGCCAGAGTTAGAGCTAGGAGATGTTAGGCTCTGCCCTTGGCCCTGACGTTTACAGACTCTGTGACCTTGGGCATGCCATTTCATATCTCTGATTTCAGCTTGTTCACTTGTAAAATAAAACAATGGGACAAAATAATCTCTAAGTTTCCTTCTGGTTCTAAAAAGTTTGTTTCTGACGTTGTTTCAGATAAAAAAGAATATTTAAGCTTCAGGCTTTCACAGTGGCTGGTCATCGTACTCACTTTGGAGAGCTTTCCAGAAATATAGATCTCTTTCTATCCTGCTCTGATAATTTGTGGATGCAGCCTTGGAAACTGTTTTCATAAAGTTTTTCAGGTAAATTCTGTCCATCAGATAAATTTGGGAATCATTAATTCAAGCCACAAGGGGGCGCCTGAGAAGTGCTGATTTTCATATCCGTGATTTAAAACCATTTTGAATATCAAAAGAGAGATAAAATTATTTGCCATTTCCATACCTAATTTTTCTTTATATCAATTAAAATAAATTTATGATTGAAAGCATCTCTTACTCTTTGGTATTTGAAGTTTAATTTTCTTCTTTGTGAGCTAAAGCTATATTAATAAATATAATATGTAGGTGATCTCCAGATTTACAGACACATAAAATTATATGTAAAATTAATGTAATCTTAGGGCCGAGCCCGTGGCGCACTCGGGAGAGTGCAGCGCTGGGAGCGCAGCAGCACTCCCTCCACAGGTTCGGATCCTATATAGGGATGACTGGTGTGCTCACAGCGCACACTGGCTGAGCGCAGTGCGGCCGGTCTCAAAAAGGACACACACACAAAAAATTAATGTAATCTTCAGCACTTAAGCTAAGATCAGAGGTTTGGAGAGTGGTCAAGCTATTTCCTGAGGAGAATGAAGGTTAAATGTTCCTAATTTTTTTTTTTTCAGCTGTCGGGTGCAGGGAACAAACCCTTGACCCTGGTGTTACAAGGCTTTGCTCTAATCAACTGAGCCAACTGGCCAGCCTCTTTATGTATTTATTTATTTATTTAAGTTTTCAACCCAAAGCTATATTTTAAAGAAATTATAATAGAGTAATTGGTTTTTTCTAGATAAAATTATTATTATGATTATTAATTATTATTATTTTAAATTTATTTTATTTATTGAATCAAAATTGATTATACATAATTTTGGGGTTCAATATTGAGATATGTTGATCAAATCAATATTACTTGCATATATATAGTTACAAATTGTAATTACTCTTTATGCCCCTTGTCCAATCTCTCCCCTTCCCCCTCCCCCTCTAATTACCCTAGATTACTTCTCTTCTTCTGAAAGAATCATGGTTACTCTGTTGATTTGTTGCCTAGATGATCTGTCCAATGCTGAGAGGTGTGATCAGGTCCCCCGATATTATCATAGAGCAGATGCTTCTTCTGTCACTCTGGAACGGGCTTTGTGGAGAGGGACGTCCTCTTCTTTTCTTTATCTCTGCTGGTGACTTTCCTTGTGTCAATGCACTCCAGTGGCTGGTGGACCATCTGCGTGGTGGTTGTGGCTCTAGCTCCTTTCGCGGCAGCCGTGGTTATTGTGGTGGCTGTGGTGGGCCACCCACATGCAGGTGATGTTTTTGGCCTGCTCCTTGGTGCTGGTGGTGTGAACTGGCCAGCCTTGTTCTGAATTTTGTAAGACTATTCCTAGACCCATGGCCCCACATTTCTCTTGCTCTTTTTTTGGGAAGCTTCTAGAAAGGTACGTTCCATTATGCTTACCATCTCCAAAACTGACTCCACCTCCTTTCTCCTCAAAACAGCTTTTTTCTCTCCTTTGTAAAATGACGTTAACAAGAGAACTAACCTCATAGGTTTGTTGTGAGCATTAAGTGGGTAAATACATGCAGAGCATTTGGACCAGTTCCTCGCATATAATTAGCATTTGATATATATAAACTATTCATGTTCTTGTTGAGTTATCATTACTTTTCACCACTCAGTTAGCCAGTCCCAAAACATGGTCCCACTCTTTGCTCCCCTGTCCCTCAGATGTCACGTCCAATTGTCAATACTTCTTTCTTTCTTTTCTCCTCCTCATCCTCACAGACACTCCCTTCATTTGATCTCTCATTACTTCCAGACCTCTGATGTATATTCCTGAAAGTCTCCCTGCCTCCATGAGAAGGTTGCTCTAAAACACAAATCTGATGTTCTCCCACTAATAAAATCACTTCAATGTCTGTATGCACTTTACTCTCAAAGAGTTAAAAAAAATATGTGCGTGTGTGTATTGAGAGAGAAAGGCAGAGAGAAATCAAATAAGGCAAAATGTTAACAATAGGTGAATGGTATGTGGGTGTCTATGTAATTTTATTTTGCTGTTGCAACTTTTCTGGGCTGGCTGGTTAGCTCAGTTGGTTAGAGTGCAGCCTTATAAACCCGAAGTCAAGGATTTGGATCCCCATTCTGCCAGCTGCCCCCAAAGAACCCCCAAATGGTTATTTCAACTTTTCTGTAAGCTTAGAATGATTTTCAGAACAAAGTTAAAAAAGCAAAACAAAATACTTCACTGTTTGTCTTCAGAATGATGTCCAAAGAAAGCCCTTAGCTATTTCTCCAGACACATCTCCTACTGTTCTCCCTTCTGATGTTTACGCTTCAGCCACTGTACATGATTTGAGTTCATTACTTTTCACTTGCTGTTCTCCAAGTTGGAATGTTACGGTCTTCCCCCACTTGTCTACCTGGGAAACTCCAGTTTATGCTTTAATCCCCAGCATATAACCCCTCCTGGATGAGGCCTGTGTTGTTTGATGAATTAATCACCTGCCTCCTTCAGCTTACTGTGTTCCTCATTCCAACTCTTGTCTCCTTTTCTCACACAGTATAATTAGTCTGTTTCTTATTGTTGGGAAAATAGAATAATTTAATCAGGTCCCCTTGCCTTAGGTCTGGTTGGGAGTGGTGTGGTACATTCTTTGTAAGCAAATTGTGTGTGTGTGTGTGTGTGGGTGGGTGGAGTTAGTGAGCATGCGCAGCACCGTGGCTTGGCTGGTGTCTGCCTCAGGCATCTGCACCATGCATGGCTATGCTCTCAAACCTATGGCTTCCAAGGACCTTTTTGCCAGTTACCTAGCTCATAGACCTGTGTGTGAGGGGTCTGCTGACCCAGCCTGGTGTGTGAAGGGTTTGTGACCAGTCTGTGAATGGGCTTGAGGGGTCTGTGAACTTCAGACCCAGCCCTAGCTTGACAATTGGCTCAGTTGGCAGGATTACAGGCAGGTAAAAGAGCATGACAATTGGTGTGGTCAGCAGAATTCTGAGCAGATACAGGAGCCGAAAGCCCTTGGAAGAAGGAGGAAATGTGGCTACCTCTGAATATGCTCTGCCCTATGGCCACCTTCCTGTTGACCAGGATCTGGTTGCTGCACACTGTACTGCAAGGCAGCATAGACCAGGCACTACAAAGGAAAACCCCTTGGTAAGGGGAGGAAATGTGGCTATCCTTGAGCGTGTGGTGCCCGGTGGCCACTTTTCTGCTGTCTGGAGCCTGGCTGCTGATCAATATGCTGCTGCAAACTGATCAAGATTTGCAGCAGAAAGGAGAGTCGTTGGAAGCATGAATGAACATCCTGGAAGACGACGTGCAGTGACTGGCCACTCCTGCCTCTCACACCAGGGAAGACAACCAACCCAGTGGTGAGTTGAGGGAGACCGTGTGTCTCCAGGCACGACCTGTTGTGCATGAGAAATTGAAACATGAGCAGCCTATGGGACTGGACAGAAAACTGGTGGGCAATCCACAGATGACCCAGTTCACCACCTATGTCTTTTATACCCATGCTGAACTGGTTGACTTGGGGAGACAGTAAAGCAGCAGAAATGGGGAGAGCCCCTGGCTGCTGAAGCTATGGGACCTAGGGGTGGATGGTGCAACATGCTCTGCAGACAATATAGTAAATGCATGTCATGTTTGTCCAAAGGCAGAAGGCTCGAAGGGTGCCACTTAAACCTGATGGCTTGAAGGGTGCCATATAAACCTGAGAAAAGAGTGCCACATGTGGATGGGCAGATGACCCAAGGACAGGTGCACCTGCAGAATTTCAGGTATGTTTTCACCTGGTGAAAAGGTGGAAAACTTAGTCTCCGTTACTACATGCCTGTCTTGGTGGCAGCAGTTACAGGAGAGAAGCAGATATGCACAGGGGCAGGGCAGACACTCCTTGATGACCAAGGGAATGCAGGTGTGGGTGAACTCTGCAGAACTGCCTGAGACTGTGAGTGAATAGCCAGTGTAAGCAGAACTGATTCAAGTAATTCAGGAGCTGGGGATGGGGCAGGCAGCTAGATACTAAGAGCCAAGACAATGGGAAAAAAGCCCTAAAGGTATTTGAGAAGTCTGGAAGGATGCCCCACCCATCACAAACCCTGAGGCCTCGGAGAACTGAGTTTCTCTGGAGGACAGATCTGGGGCACTGCTGCCCTTGGCAAACTGTTCCCCGCATCCCAACCGCTCTGGCTGGAGCAATCCTGCCTCTGCAGCTCTGAAGAGCAAAAGCTGAAGACCTTGGTGGCTTTCACATTGTACTAAGTTTGCAGGCCTGCAGAATGTGACAGCAGTGGAGCCATGGCAGCCTCCACCTAGATTTCGGAAAATGTATGAAAAAGCCAGGTGACTCAGGCAGACATCTGCTGCAGGTGTGGAGCCACTGCGGAGGTCATCTACGGAGCAATGTGGAGCAGAAAAGTGGGGTTGGAGCCCCCACAGAGAGCCCCCACTGAGGAAATGTCTAGTGGAGCCAGGATGGCAGGACTGCCACCAGGAGCCCAGAACTGCGAGGCTGTTGGCATTGTGCAGTGCCAGCCTGGAAAAGCTGCAAGCACCAGGGCAGCACTTGGCAGAGCTGTAGGAGCAAAGTTGCCCAACGCTTTAGGGGTCCAGGTGCCCCAGTGTGCTTATTGTTTGCCCTGTTTGGGTTTTGGATTTGTTTGGGGCCTACTTTTCCTTTCTATTCCTCCCTTCTGGAATGAGAATGTGTACCCAATGTCTGTTGCACTTATCTTGGAAGTAGATAAACTTGTTTTTGGCTATTTACAGGTTGAAGCTGAAAGGAATTTTGCCTTTAGTCTCAGATGAGACTTTGGACTTTTGAGTTGGTGCTGCAACAAGCTGAAGACTTTTGGGACTGGGATGGAATGTATAATATGTGAATGTAAGGGTCATCTATCCTCACCAAGGGAACATCGCAGAAGATTCTGAATGTGTAGATTGTATGGTGAGGGACCCTGAAGGGGTGGATTGTTGGGAAAATAGAATAATTTAATCAGGCCCCCTCACCTTAGGTCTGGTTGGGAGTGGTGCAGCGCATTCTTTGTAAGCAAATTGTGTGTGAGGGGGTGGAGTTAGTGTGCATGTGTGGTGTCATGGCTTGGCTGGTGTCTGCCTCGGGCGTCTAGTGCACGCGGCCATGCTCTCCAACCTACGGCTTCTGTTTTAGTCCATTTCGTGTTGCTATAACAGAATTACCTGAGACTGGGTAATTTATAAAGAAGAGAGGTTTATCTGGCTTACGATTCTGGGACAGCTGCATCTGGCACAGGCCTCAGGCTGCTTCTACTCATGGTGGAAAGTGGCAAGGAGCTGGCAGGTAGGAGCAGATCACATGGTGAGAGGAGGCAAGAGAGCGAAGCAAGAGGAGGTGCCAGGGTCCTACAAACAATCAGCTCTCACAGGAACTAATAGAGCAAGAACTCACTCACTACCCCTCCTCCCCCAGGGAGAGCATCCGCCCCCATGACCCAATCAGTTTCCAACACTGCCACATTGGAGCTCAAATTTCCACATGAGTTTTGGAGGGGACAACACATCCAAATTCCATCAGCTTCCAAAGACCTTTTTGCCAGTTACTATGCTAGCTCATAGACCTGCATGAAGGGGTCTGGTGACCCAGCCTGGCATGTGTGGGGCCTGGGGACCCAGCCTGGCATATGAAGGGTTTGTGACCCAGTCTGTGAATGGGCTTGAGGGGTCTGTGAGCTCCAGACCCAGCCCTAGCTCGACAATTGGCCCAGTCAGCAGGATTACTGGCAGGCAAAAGAGTGCAACACCTATTCTAAACTCAGAGTTCTTTAGAACAGAGTGCCCCATGTCTTACTCATTACTCCATCTTCAGAGCCTGAAATCCGGATTTCTGTCCTCTCACATTCAGAAATCCATTTTCATTTGCTGGACATGCTAGTTCCTCACCTCCTGTCATTTGCAGCTGCCACAGAGAACTCAATTTGCTGCTGCTTCCTGATGTTCCCAGCTGAGGCTTGGCCCCTAGCTACTCTCACTAGAATTATTATTATTTTTTAAGGTTTTTCTGCATGTGGAGGAAGTGAGCCTTCACTGATGAGGAGCTGAAATCCAGTGGTCGTGATTGTTATTTTCAGAGCTCACCCCCACTCTAGCTGTCCCCAGTGATCTCTTTCCCTTTACCCTAATTCTATGTTTTGGAGCCAGTCGCTTTACCTCTTAGAGTATTGGGACCCAGAAAGTGATACTCGAAAGGGAGGGCCTCAGAAGCAGCCTCAAAAGCAAATTTTCCTCTGACCTTCTCCTGTCCTCCTGTCTCTCAGCCCCATTCTCCCCTGAAACAGCCACAGAATCTAGAATCCCTCTTCCCAAGGCAGATCATACATAAATTCTAACCTTCCCCTGCCTCTGTTTGGGAGCTGATCATAAAAAAATTCTCTGACCTACCTTGTCTGATTGTAGGTCAAAAGATCCCCACTCAAGAAAGGGTCCAGCCCCATACCCTGGAGGAATGAATACCACACAGACAGGGCAAGAAGAATCGTTCCCCACTCAGTCTATTGGCATCAGATCATACGTGTCTTGTCCAGTCACATTTCTACATGGCTGTGCCTGCTTCATAGAGCCTAAACATAAAAACGGACAATTTTCCCTATATCTTTGGGTCTTTATTCAGAGGTCTCCTGTGTCATGTAAAACTATGATATAATAAAACTTGTTATGACTTTTCTTCACATTCATCTGTATTTATCAGGTAATTTTTCAGAGAACTTTCAGGGGGCTGAAGGGGATGTCTTCCTTTGTCTGTCGGGCCTTAAAAACTAATGCCACCTTAAGTGACATTACAAATGGTGCCATTATGGGCCCACAAGGGTTTATTAACGTGGCAGCCTAAGATGGCACAGGGAGGAAGTAGGGTGGGGGTGTCTGCAGGGACCTTGCCTTAGCCCTTATTGGCCAAATACGCACTTCTGCACTCGTGAACACTGTGTGGTTGATCTTTTTTTTTTTGGCAGTTGGCCAGTACAGGATCTGAACCCTTGACCTTGTTGCCTTGGTGATATAATACCAAGCTCTCACCAACTGAGCTAACCAGGCAGCCCCTCATAAAAAATTCTTAAAAGCAAAATTGTTGAGGCAAAGGTTATGACTACTTTCTAGTTTTAAAGCTTTTGCTATCCCCTGTCAAATCGCCTGCCAACAATTTTATGCCAATTTTTGTTTCCACCGTAATAACTTCGTATAGCATACATTATACGAAGTTATACGACTTCCCCATTTGCCTTTAAAAGCAAGTGCTTGTGTGATAATAAACGGAACTGCTCGACAGAACCCCCGCCGCGTCTGAGTGTCCTTTAACGGGGTGGTTGGGGCCGGCGGCTGTGCTCACCTCTCTTTATGGCTCTCTTCCTCCGTCTCCTCACAACGGGGACCAGAGGGAAAGAGGAATCTGGGCAATTCACTCGCCCACTAAGGAAGAGATTGACAGTGAGACTAAGGGCTGTTCCGGTCGGCTGGTGGCAGACCCGACACTTGTCCCCTACAGAAGTCTCAGTTTTCTTATCTATAGAAAGGGTACACTTTAGTCTAACGTCCCTTATAAGAGAGTTACGTTTTATTTTGTGTTTTATGTGCTTAGACCTCTTGTTCAGACAGCTCATTGGATGTAATCTTTCATGCTAATTTGTCAAAGTTCATCAAACATTAACAGAAACTAACAAGTTATTTCTTTAGAGTAAGTCCAAGATTGGCGCCCGTACTCCAGGGGAGTGTGCATCCCTTTGGATTCTTAAGTTTTTATTCTACAGAGATTTTAGGGTAGGGTAAGCTTAGCCCAGTTTTATAGCAATAAATGAATCTTCTAAAAGCTCTAACTCTTCATGGCTTGTTTTTACTATTTAAGACTATATGTTTTGTGGCTAAAAAATGAAGGGATCCCTTGGAGAAAAAAAATTTTGAAATCAGTAGTAAAACAAGTTCACTCTGAAATACCACTTCTGAGTACTGAGAATTTTCTACACTGATAACAGCTCACATGCTTAAAATTTACCTGATGAGAACATACGAAGAATGACTTTGGCATGAATGTCTCATGACGGCAAGGACCTTGTCCTCCTTGTTCAACACTCTGTCCAGTACCTCAGACAGTGCTTGACCCATCGTAGAGCTTAACAAATATTTGGTGAATGAATAAGTGAATGAGGTTAATCAGCCTGTTTGAGGGAATGTTGTAGCTCAAAGAGCCTAAATATGAGGGCTCTTCAAAAGTCCATAGAAGGATTTGTATTATCTTTCAATTTAATTATTCCAGAAACTTTTTGAAGTACCCCTGTTTATTGAAGCAAGTGAAAAAGAGAACCTTGAGGGGCCGGCCCGGTGGCGCACTGGATAAGTGCGCCGCTTGGGAAGCGCGGCGGCGCTCCCGTCCGAGGGTTCGGATCCCACATACAGACCGGTTCCCGCTCACTGGCTGAGCGAGGCGCGGGAGCAACACCGAGGGTTGCGATCCCGTTGCCGGTCCCCGGTCCGGTCCGGGGGCAACACTGAGGGTTGCGATCCGTTGCCGGACACAGAAAAAGACAAAAGACAAAAAAGAAAAAAAAGAAAAAAAAAAAGAAAAAGAGAACCTTGAAAAGATAGGTTCTTTGAGCCCCCAAATTTGCCATAAAGACACCACTTGGTGATTCTGCTTTATCCGGAATGATGTTTGGCTGTACCTAGTTAACACCTTTCTGTGGGGATAGTCTCTAAATGTTTCTAGAATTGAAGTTGGTCACAATATCTTTTGGTCCCTTTGTGTTCCTGCTGTTGTGTGTTTCGATAGTTTGAGGCCAGGGTTTTCTGGAATAGTTTTCCTGTAATAAGGGCTGAGTTACTGCCAGCCATCCCTTTCTCAGCTGCTCTTTATCGACACCGTAGTTTCCTGTACCCATCAGTGATGGGGAAATGACACAGCTGACGTAAGTACCCATGAGTAACCCAAAGTTATGCTGTATTAATCTTCTGGGCCATATACTCAAACTTTATTCACATTTTAAATGATGTGCAGTTATTTTCGTAAAGAGCCATTTTATTTTCTCTTTGAGTTTGTATTCATTGGCAGGGCAGCCAAGTCTAGATCATCTTGATCTATCATGTGCTGTAGGATTTTTGAAGACTTTGCTCATTTTGCTGCTTTTCAAGTCTGGGGAATTGACAAATGACAATGTTTGGGTGGTAGGGGAGGGAGAGGCCTTAAGATATAATTTATAAATCATCAAAATGGATGTACTGCACAAACATTCTCGGTATGAACTGGAAATGAAAAAAAATGCTGCAAATAGGATCGACTCCTCTAGGCTTAAATTGGATTGGCAGCAACACAGACTCTGCTGAGGACTGAAGTCATTTTCTACTTCGGCACTACTCAGTCCACGGGGAACGGCAGAGTCATGATTGAGCAGCAACGTTCTGGGAGCAGGCCAGCATCTACATCTGTCCTCAACTGTAAGTGGACTGGAAAAATGCTTTGAAAAAAAGCCAGGGAGGGAGGCTAAGGGGAACACAAAACCTTAACTTTCAAAAGGGCCACGAAAAATGAACCAGTTGATTACAAGGCATTTGGATTTAGAGAAGTAAAATTATACTCAAGATGTATACTTAAAATTTTTTCTTCATCTCTATCTGTTAAGTTTCACTCTCTTCTGACCATACAACAACCATAATACATCATACCAGAAAACCATATTCAGAAGGACTAAAGCATCACTTATAATACTTTGAATGCATCTTAATGATTGAAATTTAGTGCTTTGGTAACACTTAGTAGACATTCGACACATTTTAGAGAATTGCATAATGTATCTCTTTTCTCCAAATATGTGACTACACCATCTTGTACAAACTATTTTAATTAAAAAAATTTTTTTGCATTAAGAGGTTTTCTATCAGTTGAATATAATTAAGACTGTGGGTTGCAGGAAGAATGGCTAACTTACTGGAAAGAGTTTGGAAACAGACTGGCCTGTGTTCAAATTCCTACTCCATCATTTCCTGGCTTTGTAATTTCAGGTGAGTCGCTCTCTGACCCTCAGACTTTTCACCTGTAATGAGGATAGTAATATCTAAGTCACAGGGTTGTCATGAGGACTGAATGAGTCCCTGAGCACATGGAAAGCATGAGATAAATGTTAGCTCCCTTTCTCTCTAATCTCTGAGTCCCATTTCCTTCTGTTTTCTTATTGCTCTCCAGATACTGTTGTATATCCACAGTTTTAATTTCTAGAAAAGGTATTTTTGTCTGATTGGGGTCAATGAAACAAAGTAAGCTTTTCTAAACTTGAAATTATTTTTTCTGCCTAGTTAAAAGTGGCTAGAAAAGCCAAGAGGAAAAAGAAAACCAAGAGGCTGAGTGGCATATATGCACAGGGAGGAAAATTCTGAATCTACTTAGGTCAATCACAATGAATTTTGTGGCAAGGGTCAATTGAGCTGTTTAGCCAAAATGCCAGATTCTTCTTGGAAAGACTTTCTGAAAAGGTCGTCAAATTTCAGTAAGCAGCAAATAGATAATGCAAAATAATAGAATCGGTAGAAATAGTTTCCACATGATTTGCAAATAAATGTATTTTTAGTTTCTCAGAAAAGCACATTATATTTTCTAATTAATTAACGGGATACATAAGAGAATAAAATAGCTCTTAGGAGTCTCCAGGCCCTATTTAACCTCTTTGAATCACAATTTCTTTATGTAAAATGAGAGGATTAAAATGAAATTATTTCTAAGGTCCCTTTTAAATCTAACATTACAAGATTTTTTACTTTGTTTAAACTGACATTAAAGTTATTTTTATACTCCCTATCCTAATAACAAATAACAATGATTTACTGAGAACTTACTTGGCATGCTTCAGGTAATTTACTCCCTAAAACAGTACCTTGTAGAGGGTTAGAAATCTTGATTCTCCGTTGATTTTTAGAATAAGATTTTTAGGTAATGCATGTATGGGGCAAAAGCCCTTGGTTAAGGGGCAAAAGCCCACAGATAGCGAGGCAACAGCCCATCTAATCAACTCTAATCACTGTTTAAGTATGGGATTGTATACTTTAGTGATTTTAGAGCTTACAGATGGTTGACCTACCACTCCTGTTAAGAGATTTTAAAGAATTGCTGTAGGGAAAAATGAGAAAAAAATGTTTGCTAATGGCAAGCTGTCTGTTGGTGGAAACTTTAGAGATAATTATACTTAGATTTAATCATAAGAGTGTAACTTTTGCTTAAATCATTTAAGGAGAGGTTATATTTTAGATAAGGATCACGGTTTGACCAACTTAGCTTTTCAGAAATTGTACTTTGGAATGTCACTTTGTGAATTTTACTGATGTTACTGGTTTCCATTGTTTAAGCTCTACTTAGCCATAGATAACTTTTGTCACACTGCCCATGTCTTTGTGTCCTTTCGAAATGATTGAATCAACTGATTTTTCTTGTGAAACTTCCTTGTCTTTACAATAAAAAACAGGAGCTAACTTTGAATCAGGGCTGTACCCAGTTTTCTCCTAACAGAGGAGTTGCTGAGGTGCAGTCTGTTCGGGCTTCTCGTTGCATCTGGGGCTTCTCGTTGCATTCATGTTGCTTTGAGTAATCCTTTTTCACCTCTCCGTTACACAGAGAGAAATGTAACAGTACCTTAGGAAGTAGATGTTATTCTTCCCATTTTGCAGATGAGAAAACTGAAGCTGAGAGAATTTAAGTAATTTTTCCAAAGTCACCGAATTAGGAAATTGTGGAGCTCAGATTTAACTGCGACTCTCTGATTCTGTAATTCATGCTTTTAACCCAAACCTGTATTGTCTGCCAGTATATGGTACACACATTGCTCAGTAACAGTGAGATAAGCTTTATTGGCAACAGAGGAAATTCAGTCTTGGTGAAAAACATTCTCTTAAATAAATGGTGTAGTGGATAATCATACATCTCAGAACCAGGAAGTTTTTGAAGGCTTTGGACTGTGAGTCCTGTGTGTTGGCACAGTGTTTTATTTACGTGGCTACTCCTTGCCACATATAACAAGCATAAGGTCAATTTTCATTGACTGAAATGTGTACTGTATAACTTCATTATAAATCATTATAAAGTCTGTAAAGGCTGGAAGCAACCTTGTAGCTCATTTTATCTATCTACTCCCCACCCCCACCCTAATATTTTATAGAAGCAACTGGAATTTATTTATTTATTTATTTTTAAAAAGATGACCGGTAAGGGGATCTTAACCCTTGACTTGGTGTTATCAGCACCACACTCTCCCGAGTCAGCCATGGGCCAGCCCGGAACTGGAATTTAAAGAGGGGGAATGTGAGAAGTCACAAGCACCCAGGGATCCTAACTTGTCACAGTCCAGGCCTCTTTCTATGTTGCTACCATAAGGGATTCTTTGCTTTCTGAAAGACTGTCCCTTCCCAACAGTGTGTTCACACTGCTCAAAGCCCTCACTGGTTGAGATATGCAGGCCTTCAGTTTAAACCCTCTTGTCACACTTGAAACAGGCCGGGGGCATGGCAGGAAATGCCAGCTGGCATTGCACAGCACTCCCTTGAGAGAGGACTAATTTTGTCTGGCCTTGGGGAAATAGCTTGCCTTTTTTCAGCTGTGTCTGCACCCATATGGCTGCATGTACAAGAGCCAAGGGGATGTTTTGCCATCTGCCTGTTTGGTGGGGAATTGGCCTTTCTGCTGCTCTAACAGGGTTTTGGAAAACTTAGTGGCTCAGGGGCAGCCCGCTGAGGTGTTCCTCCTTGG
This sequence comes from Galeopterus variegatus, assembly GCF_000696425.1. Classification (NCBI taxonomy): domain Eukaryota; kingdom Metazoa; phylum Chordata; class Mammalia; order Dermoptera; family Cynocephalidae; genus Galeopterus; species Galeopterus variegatus. Next base: position 209,526 of record NW_007728979.1, on the reverse strand, counting down.
ATTGCAAGCTGTTAAAGGAAGGGAAACTGTGCTGAGCTCCAGAGCCAAGGGTGTACTTGAGCCCTGACAAATGGTTTGCGTGAAACTGCAACAGCACATGTGACCTGAATGCATTGCAGCGCTGTTGCAGACTTTCTCCTAAATATATGTCCTTACAGCATTTACATAGTCAACTGAGGAAGGCCTGGCTTTAAAAAAGAAAAATCATTTTTTCTTAATTACAAAAGTAATACATGTTTATTGTAGAAAATTTAGAGAGTACAGAAGAATACAAAGAAGAAAATAAATACCATTTATTATAATACCATTTAGAGAGAAACATTGTGAAGTTTTTGTTATGTACTCTTCACAACTTTTAAAATATTTGTAGGATTCTATGTGTGTGTATATATTATTTTTTCTTAAAATACATCATAAACATTTTCTTGTACCATTAAATCTTATTGAGCAATATTTTCAACAGTCACATAGTATTCCGTTCTGTGTAATATAGTTAACCAATCCCCTATTGTTGGATACTTAAAGTGTTCTTCAGTTTTTTTATTATTATAAGTAATGTGATAAACATAAATCTCCTTATTCCCTAACTCTAATTGATTGTTTTCATAAGCAAATTCTTTTTTTTTTTGGCAGTTGGCCAGTACAGGATCTGAACCCTTGACCTTGTTGCCTTGGTGATATAATACCAAGCTCTCACCAACTGAGCTAACCAGGCAGCCCCTCATAAAAAATTCTTAAAAGCAAAATTGTTGAGGCAAAGGTTATGACTACTTTCTAGTTTTAAAGCTTTTGCTATCCCCTGTCAAATCGCCTGCCAACAATTTTATGCCAATTTTTGTTTCCACCAATGATGTATTAAAGGCCAAATATCCCAGTGTCATCACCAATATGGGGAGGTAGCTTTTAAAATCTTTGTCAATGGGATAAATGAAAAGTGTTAGCATTTGACCTCTACACTTAAATGCAGGTGGTTTTCCACAGCAAGTTTTCTGAATTTCAACCAAGCTTAGGTTACAAAAGTTCATGGGCAGTTGCGTTTGTTCCCAGATAAAGATAATCACATGAGATACTTTTGCAAATACGATCTGTCTGTCTCCACAGAGTCCATTCCATAGTGATGGAAGAGGCATCTGCTCTATGATAGTATTGGGGGACCTGATCATGCCTCTCAGCATGGGACAGTTCATTTGAGCAGCAAATCAACAAAGTAACCATTATTCTTTCAGAGGAAGAGAAGAAATCTAGGGTGATTAGAGGGGGGAGGGGGAGAGGAAGGAGGGATTGGACAAGGAGCATAAAGAATAAGTACAATTTGTAACAATATATATGCTAGTAATATTGATTTGATCAACATATCTCAATGTTGAAACCCCAAAATACGTACAACCAATTTTGATTCAATAAAAATTAAAAAAAAAAAAAAATAGACAAATCTCAATTTTAAAAAAGTTTAGGGCTGGCTGGTTGTTGTATGGTTAGAGCATGGTGCTAATAACACCAAAATCAAGGGTTTGGATCCCCCTACTGGCCAGCTGCCAAAAAAAAAAAAAAGTTTAGTGGTTGTATTTTAAATTAGCTTGTATAATGTTACCTACATATGGTTTCCTCAATATATTTGCAAAATCAAGTTTTATAAAAATACGTTATATTTCTGAAGTATTTATAGTGATTACTAAATATTTTATTTAATATTGATTGCTTCTGTGTAGGCAGAAAAGTTTTCTATAATCCCAGTGGGAAAAGAAAATCCTAAGAAAGATGATTTTTTTTTCTGTTTTAAGATTCTGGCTTTTCCTATATTAAGAAAGACTTCATTACAATGCAAATGTGTAGGTGAAAACTTAGCTCAAGGCAGTGTGCTGTAATGGACAAAGCAGGTGGGAGTCAGTGGATCTGGACTGTGATCTTTGTAAATAATCAGGAAACTTGGACGATCCAATCACCCTCTCTGGTCTCAGTCGTGCGATCTGTAAAATATGGGATTTGGGGCCGGCCCGGTGGCGCACTGCTACAGTGCGCTGCTTGGGAAGCACGGCGGCGCTCCCACCCGAGGGTTCGGATCCCACATACAGACCGGTTCCGCTCACTGGCTGAGTGAGGCGCGGGAGCGACACCGAGGGTTGCGATCCCGTTGCCGGACATGGAAAAAGACAAAAAAAAAAAAAAAAAAAAAAAAATGGGATTTGGACTTGTTGATCCCTTCGAGGTCAAAGAGTTTCCGATTGTGTTTGTAATTTTGATCATGAAATTTAGGCAGATTGTGTCAAATTTGGTCAATAATTTGGCTGATGTTGAATCTAGCAAAAGCAAACACAATTTTGAAAAGTATCTCTTTGCAGAATTTCTTTTCAGAGTTTCTCTCTTGTTCCTTCTCTTTTTGTAAGTGCAATAGTCCCGTTATTTCTTATGTGATGTACATAGAACTACAGTCTTTCTCCCTCCTTTACTTTCCCAGGGATTTTTGTTGAGAAAGGAAATGAAACAGATGCAAAGTTGAAGAAAGCTGAATTATTATTCTACAGAAGCAAGGACAAAGAACTGGCTGGCCGGTTTCTCAAGTGGTTAGTGCCAGCCTTATAGCACCAAGGTCATGCGTTCAGATCCCTGTACCGGCCAGCTGCAAGAAAAAGGAAAAAAAGAAAAAAAGAAAAATGAGAAGCAAGAGACTGGAGAATAAAGGCTGAAGGGTGAGTGTTTTACAGAGAGTGATTGAAGAAGGGAGCCCTTGATATGGGAGAAAAGGAGAGGTAGGTGTTCTCGAAGGAGGATGTTTATGAAGATTTGCTCTGTGCTGTGCAATGAAATTCCTTTGTTTTGCTGCCTCTTCCAGAGACCCAGATTAAGGCCTGTATAACCTCTACATTGCTCTTTTTGGCAGGATTTGTTTGTGTTCCTTATAGATATGACGATACCTGAACAAGAGATGGCCCTGTTGTTTCCAGGTTAGATTTATGAGCTAGAGAAAGCAGCTTCAACTGCAGCTACCACTGCTAAAATAATGTTATCAAAAAGCAGAAAAAGAGACCATTATTGTGTATGTGCCAGCCATTTCCCACGGCGGGTACTTCAAAAGTTTGTGGAGAAGTGAAATTAAAAAATAATACAAATCTTTCCACTAACTTTTTGAAGACCCCTTGTATTATGTCTGATATTTTGAATAATTCTACAATGTACATCTTTTTTTTTTTTTGTCTATGTAAAATTCTGCCTCTGGAAAGCTGGACATTTTACCTGCTCTTAAGGACAGTCTCAAAGAAATCTTAAATTAAATATGTATAATTTTGCAAATTTCTGCTGTAATGTCAGCTATTACTCTCTGTTCTTTGCTATATTAAAAATTAGTTAAATTAATCTAAATTATGTTAACATTACATAGTTAAAATAAGTATTAGTTGGAGTTAAATCTTTTTTCCCCACTTTTAAAAAACTCCATTGAAGCACAATTGAAATACAGTAAACTGCACATATATAGTGTACCCTTTGACATATTATACCTGTTAAATAATCACCATAATCAGGACTTTTTTTTTTTTTAAAGATGACCGGTAAGGGGATCTTAACCCTTGGCTTGGTGATATCAGCACCACGCTCAGCTAGTGAGCGAACCGGCCATCCCTATGTAGGATCCGAACCCGTGGCCTTGGTGTTATCAGCACCACACTCTACCAAGTGAGCCACGGGCCGGCCCCTAATCAGGACTTTTTAACAAACAAAAATTTTCCTCATGCTTCTTTCTAATCCATTTGAACATACTACGCATAAAAAGTTTGAATGTATTTTTCCAAACCAAATATTTAATGAATATTTAAATGAATAGAAATATAAATTTTCATAATTATAACAGCAAAATTTTAAAAATGAGTAGTTCTTATACTGAGCCTAATAAAAACCAAAGCAGGGCTGGCTGGTTAGCTCAGTTGGTTAGAGTGTGGTTCTGATGACACCACGATTCAGGGTCCCGTTCCTGCACCAGCTAGCAGCCCCCACTCCCGCCCCCCAAGAAGCAAAAGCAAAGCCTCTAACTATCCGTGAAACTTGGTTTCTCCTCTTGGTTTGTACAAAGCGACTCAGGAACTGGGATAACTGAGACTAGAACCAGGTCTCCTGACCCCCAGCTTGGTCTGATTTTTGCTACATGGACAACCTCACACCCTCCTCAACTCTCGCTCTGTCCACTTTGCCAGCAATGTCTATAAACAACAATTTGATTATAGTTACGTTCTGTGTTCCCATTTGGGCCAAGGCTGAACTCAGACTCTTCTGGGTGCTGAACTGATGAGGCGCATCATAAGAAAGCTTGAAGTTCCACAGAATTGCTGTGGCAACCTCCATCCCAGCTCTCATCCATCCACTCACACCCATGCTGGCTGGGCTGTTCCTTCAAAGAGGCTAAGTGCAAGAGGCAACTGTAATAAGCCTTTGCCCCTCTCTGCCCGGTATGCACATGGTGCCCTCTACTGGCCGAGCAGGGCCAGTTCCAGAAAGGCGATGGAGAATGGGATTGCTGATGGCTTTTGTTATTATACTAAATCAGACCATAGTACACGCCGAGATCTTCCTGATAGTTTTTTGTTTGTTTACTATAAACTTTATTTGAATTGAAGGTAAAAAACAATATGCTTCTATTTGCAATATATTTTTTTTGGCGATCTGAACCATTGACCTTGTTGTTATTACACCAGGCTCTAACCAACTGAGCTAGCCAGCAAGTCCCTTATTTGCAATTTAATGATGCAAGTTGCTATGGTTAAGTAAAATAGTTTACATAATTCATTTTACATGTACATCATCATATTATCCTTTTGGACGTTTTTATACATAAGAAATAAGATTAATTATGTATGAAGTTTAACAATAATCAGAAAATATTCTTCGAAAAAATTCTTTTAGCATATTGTCGGTATTGAGCTCATAATTGCCAAGATACTTATATTAAGGGAATAAAACCAAGTCATTAAATAAAAATAAAAACACATTTGTAAAAACATGCTATAGAAGAAGGTGCACAGAAAACATGCACTTATCCATACTTTTCAAAAGGATGTAAACTGTACTTTTAGGCATTGTTTCTGTTCAAATTTCCTTTACCAACAATATATAGCAGACGTTTTTTTTTTTTGGCAGCTGGTCGGTACAACGATCCGAACCTGTACCCTAGATGTTATAAGGCTGTGCTCTACCCAGCTGAGTACAGCAGGATTTGTGACATTCAGATGCTACTGCAGGAAGATGATTAAAGCACCTGCATGCAGAAAAGCTTGTGTATTATTCACAGAAAATACAAAGAGAGCTTTTCAAAAATAATGGTTTGCAAAGATAGCTGTTTGACCTGAAAGACTTTGCATCACTTCACGTACTTCCAAAATAAAGACATAGGGCTGGCGGTTAGCTCGGTTGGTAAGAGCACAGTGTTATAAGACCAGGGTCCACGGTTTGGATCCCTTGACCAAAGGGATCCCTTGATCCCTTGGTATTGGCTAGCTACCAAAAAACTAAGACTAAAAATCTATGTATATGCTATGGTTTAATGTTGGTGTCCCCCCCAAATTCATATGTTGGAACCTAATACTCAATGTGATAGTATTAAGAGGTGGAGTCTTTTGGGAAATGATTAAATCATGAGGGCAAATGCGATTAGTGCTTTTATAAAAGAGGTTGAAGAGAGGGATCTCGCCTCCTGCCATGTGAGGGAGGCACAAGAAGATGCCATTTATGGAGCAGAAAGACCTCACCAGATAGCGAATCTGCTAGCGCCTTGATCTTGAACTTCCCAGCCTCCAGAACTGTGAAAAATAAACTTCTAATATTCGTAAATTATCCTGTTTAAGGTATTTGTCACAGCAGCCAGAGTGGACTAAGGCAGTGTATTGTCACTGGAGTTGTATTTTGAATGGTACTTGATGTGTAAAATCTTTGCTTTTTTGGTACCTGGCCAGTAGGGGGATCTGAACCCTTGACCCTGATGTTAGCAGCACCATGGTCTAACCAACTGAGCCGACTAGCTAGCCCTGAGTCTTTGCCTTTAAAATGACTCTTACATGGTTAGCTCAACTGGTTAGAGTGTGGTATTATAACACCAAGGTCAAGAGTTCAGATCCCCATCTTGGCCAGCTGCCCCCACCCCAGAAATAAATAAATAAAATGACTTTTACAATTTTTTAAACACGCAGATATTTTATTTCTATGTTGTTTATAGGCTGGCTATGTATAATACAGTTTATTCACAAATAAGATGTTTATTTATAATAGCTGATCAGTTGTAAGAGTAAACTACTTCTAAGCCCTAGTGTAAAATAGACACCTTTTAAATATGAAATGCTGAGCATGTCGTTATGAAATTAAAAAAAACTAACAATCTCCAAAATTCACCATGTTTTGACATATTGCATAGCTGAAAATTTATCTACTTCTTCTAAAAAGTGCTCTGTTTCTTCAAGCAGAAGTTTACTCCAATCTCCTTCAATTTCCTTTTACTCTGCTTTATAGTGAACCAATAAGTTTAAGGTGCATGTGCATTAATCCTTCAAAGTATTTCACAATTTTGACTTTTAGTTCTAAAGTGGCATCTTCATCACATTAAAAATAGCTCGGAGATGCTGCTGAAAAGATGAAATAGTCTACACGTATTGGCTATTCCTCTATCATTACGTACAGGACAAATGCCTCGTGTGTGCCTGTTGTGAGGATCATTGCTTCTGACAAAGGGATCTATTCCTCCAGCTTTTTAACTTTTCTTTTCAAATTCATTATGTTCTGCTCGTAAACTTGCAGCATTCCCATCAAGAATATGAGCATTATTAGGAACTATATTATCATGCTTTAAAAAGTTATTCCACACAGGAGAATGGTAGCTTTCAGGATGATTTCTTACATATTCCTCCATGTTAAATGTCTTCACATATTTAAAAGAAAGGCCTCCATTCTTGTAATAGTCCTTTAGTTTTTAATGACATCCTAGAGGTGTACTCCCCGTGGACCAACTGACTCTAATGGCACTAGAGCAGCAGGAAGCCCAGACAGCTTTTTCAGAGAGAAAAATGACCTGGTTTATACTCTGTATTAAACACTTTCATGTTTCCATTTTTCTCTCTTGGAAAGAAAACTGTGAATGACCACCTACACAACACTAGCGTCTAAACTTGCAGTTCCTTACAGAGTAACTTGGGTGACACTACAATTTTAAATGCATTGACCTAAATTCCTTTTTATCAAGGTATAGATGCAGTTATACCTATTAAAAATTAAACTATTCTGTTCTTCTTAATCATATGATTTCCTTGCTCTTTTGTGCTGGCGTAGACATACATTAGCATAATAGCCAAAGTTGATGGGCTATTTGACAATGAACCAATTTTGGAGAGGCAATCTGCATGTCATTAATAGAGAATGTAGCAAAGTAATGATCTTCACTTTGTATTTTCCTTTCCTTATGTCATTGCCAATAAAGGCCTGAAATTATCCTGCAGCTGACTGCTGAGGTCTACCATGTTTGGGGACATAAAGAATTTGGCACAGCATTCTGATGTCACAGTGTGGTATGAGCTGCTTATCCTCTTTGGGGCTTTCATCATATTTTTCTTTCCAATACAGATTATGAAACACTTCTTTTTTTAAAAAAAGCTCTCTTTATCTACGTAAAATATTCTAAGCCAAGAGCCTAACCACTACACAATAGTGGATGGCCTAGAATGCAAGTTCAGTTTAAAACACTTGAAACTGGGGCAAGGGGGCCTCTTTTTCTCCCCATCTGCACCTCTGCCAACCTTTCTAAAACACTATATTGAATTTCCTCAAAGCAAGTGAAAGCAAAAGCCTTTTATATTGCTATGTATTTTTAAACCAATGGCTTTTTTTCAATAGTTCTATTTATTGTTCAATTAAGAAGAAAAAAGACTATTCATTTTGGGAGGGAAATACTTTTTAAAATGTTGCAAATCGGGCTGGCTGGTTAGCTCAGTGTTGTAACATGGAGGTCAAGGGTTCGGATTCCTGTACTGCCCAGCTGCCAAAAAAAAAAAAAATACATCACATTACAAAACAATAAAATATTTACTAAATCTTAATATAGACACTCAAAAAAAGACACTTTAATAATTTTTGAACTAATACTTTATGTTGAAATCTATGTATCAGGTTTCTTTTTTTTTTTTTTTGTCTTTTTTCGTGACCGGCAACGGACTGCAACCCTCAGTGTCACGCCCGTACCGGACCGGGACCGGCAACGGGATCGCAACCCTCGGTGCTGCGCCCGCACCTCGCTCAGCCAGTGAGCGGCCGGTCTGTATATGGGATCCGAACCCTCGGCGGGAGCGCCACCGCGCTTCCCAAGCGGCGCACTGTAGCAGTGCGCCACCGGGCCGGCCCCTATGTATTAGGTTTCAATGAAATTAAAAATATTCTGCAGAGATGGAAATATATCATACTTTATATTTTATTCATGCTCTTTACAAAGGATATGACATCTTCAAGGACAGAATAGATAGAAAATGGAAGCATATGTTTAAAAAAATGATCTTACACATATGCTGAAACTTGGCTTACGCTGCTGCTGCTTAAGGACATCAGCAAATAATGTACCCCACATGTTAGAATAAAATGTTCACAGCTAAAAAATTATAAAAATAAGAGCCTCTTTCATCTCTAACCTCCTCATTTAAAAAAATCTCATTAAAGCTAGAGGTTAGGAAATTAGTTCATTTATGAAACTGACAATTGCACTTATCAAATACATACAAAAATAGAAGTCATAACCCCAAATACAGAAACCTTGACCTCTGGCTGGAAACAACTCAGAATACCAACTGCAAGGAAATTTAGGCATAACCCGTCAAATCTTTTTTTTTTTTTTTTTTCCTTTTTTTGTCTTTTTTCGTGACCGGCAACGGACCGCAACCCTCAGTGTCGCGCCCGTACCGGACCGGGACCAGCAACGGGATCGCAACCCTCGGTGCTGCGCCTGCCCCTCGCTCAGCCAGTGAGCGGGAACCGGTCTGTATGTGGGATCCGAACCCTCGGCGGGAGCACCGCCGCGCCCCCAAGCGGCGCACTGTAGCAGTGCGCCACCGGGCCGGCCCCGTCAAATCTTTTTTTTTTTTTTTTTTTCCTTTTTTTGTTTTTTCGTGTCCGGCAACGGATCGCAACCCTCAGTGTCGCTCCTGTACCGGACCGGGACCAGCAACGGGATCGCAACCCTCGGTGCTGCGCCTGCCCCTCGCTCAGCCAGTGAGCGGGAACCGGTCTGTATGTGGGATCCGAACCCTCGGCGGGAGCACCGCCGCGCTCCCAAGCGGCGCACTGTAGCAGTGCGCCACCGGGCCGGCCCCGTCAAATCTTTTAATAGGTTAAAAAATCAGCTTGAAGAATATTTAGCAA
>NW_007728979.1:171634-200144 GCF_000696425.1 Galeopterus variegatus | reverse complement strand
CCAACTGCAAGGAAATTTAGGCATAACCCGTCAAATCTTTTTTTTTTTTTTTTTTTTCCTTTTTGTCTTTTTTCGTGTCCGGCAACGGATCGCAACCCTCAGTGTCGCACCTGTACCGGACCGGGACCAGCAACGGGATCGCAACCCTCGGTGCTGCGCCTGCCCCTCGCTCAGCCAGTGAGCGGGAACCGGTCTGTATGTGGGATCCGAACCCTCGGCGGGAGCACCGCCGCGCTCCCAAGCGGCGCACTGTAGCAGTGCGCCACCGGGCCGGCCCCGTCAAATCTTTTAATAGGTTAAAAAATCAGCTTGAAGAATATTTAGCAACCTCACCCATACTTACCGGCAATAGTTTTCATAGGAATATATTTCAGTGGCTTATAGATTGGACCATTATTCCAACGGATCATATTTGTGAACTGTCACACATTTTATGTCTTGATTCTTTGTTTAGGTGTGATCTAAAGGGACCTGTACTAATTTTAATTTCTATTTTATTTATTTTTTAAATAAATAACCAGAAATTCAAGAGAGAAGGTAAACAGGTTTAAGAAATAATATGTTGAGGGGATGGCTGGTTAGCTCACTTGGGTTGGAGCATGGTGTTATAACACCGAAGTCAAGGATTTGAATCCCTATACTGGCCAGCCGGAAAAAAAAATGTAGAATGTAGTGCTTTTCCAAAGTTCTTATTCTGGTACTCATTAAATTGGTGGATTGTTGGGGATTGTCACCTTCTAATTCAGTTCATTAAATTTATTCTGGGAGATGAGGAACAATTTCTCCACAAAGGTTGCATGGAGCCTCACTCCATGGCAAGTCATTTGGGTAGCACCAAAATATCTTTATGATGTGTGACAGTTCATGAAACATTTCCTTGTCTGTTAATACACTTGATTCTTATAATAACCCTAAAGTAGAGAGAGCAGGCACTGTTGTCCTGTTGTATAAGGTTCTAGAGGTAAACTAACACATCCAGGGGTGCAAAGCTATTAAGTGGTTGAGGCAAGCTTTGAACTCCAAATTTTGTCATTTCAAATCTCAAGCTCTTTTTATAATCTCAGAGTAACACATTCTAGATCCTTTAATTAGCAAACTCTTACTGCTACAAGCAGTCTCCAACCTTCACCAAGCCCTACTACTCAGCCCAAGTGGTTGCTTTCCTGTGTCACAAGGAAATGTAGGTCAGTATAAACTCATGACGCTCAATGGCATCTTGGTAGCTCGGTATGTGCTGTCACACTTTTACCTCAAAGAAATAAACTTTAATAGACTTTAAATAGATTAGCACTGTCTGTTGCACAATTCCTTCCCGTCATGTCATAAATATAGCAACCCACATGCCAAATAAGCAAAAGTTTATTGGGAAAGATTACGAGAAAGTGCCAGCAAATGTAGCCTTCATTCCTGGTTCCAAAGTTATCTCCAGAGTCTCAGCTGGTGCTCAGTCTTTCTGTTTCGTGGTATCTTGTGACATTCAGCTCTTCTTCAGTCCCAGATGGTCCCCCAGACTCCCAACAATTGTCACGATAGGGCCTGTCTGGATTTTTGCATGACTTTCCCAATACCCAGTGCCCATACATAAGAAAAATGCCAACACTATGGATCTGAACGCATGACCTTGGTGTTACTAGCACCACACCCTCCCAAGTGAGCTAACTGGCCAGCCCCTACCACCTCCCCCCACCTTTTTTTTTTGGTGGCTCGCTTGTACTGGAGTGGCCATGTGGGTGCCTGACACAGCCTCCTTTACTAGATTTTTCTAAGTATTAAGTGAAATTATAGTTTGCATTATATTATAATAATAAAAAATAAACACTAATAAATTATAAGTAATAATATTATTTATATTGTGATAACATGGTAAATTTGAGTCATATGCTAAAGGACATATGCTAAAATACCATTAGCCAAGCCTGAGATGTTCTGAATATTTTCCAAGGTAGACTACCTTAAAATAGCCACAAATTTGTATAGAGCTTTAATTTACACTAGAACAATTAGGATATGTATTACTGCTTGGACCCTTCTTCCAGGTCAATAAAAACTTTATGCATACTAGCTAAATATATAAGGAATCTTCAAAAAATTTGTGGAAAAGTGGAGTTAAAAGATAAAAATAATATAAACTTTATTTCTCAACATTAGCTCCATCAAGTTCAAGACACTTTTGTAAGTGATCATACCAGCCATTTAGTCTATCCCTAAAGAACTGAGATGCTGGGACTTCGAACAAGTCAATGCAGTCTTTCTTACATTATTAATTGAAGAAAAATGGGTATTCCTTAAAGATTTCTTAAGGTTAGGAGATAAAAATAAGTCAGAAAGATCCAAATTAGGACTTTAAGATGGATGCCTAATGTTTTCCTATCAAAGTTCTCCCCAAATTGCCCTTGTCTGACGAGAAGAATGAGCAGGAACATTGTCGTGGTGGAGAAAGATTCTCTGGAAAAGCTTTCCTGGTTGTTTTTCTGCTAAAGCTTTGGCTAACTTTCTCAAAACACTCTCATAATAAGCAGATGTTATTGTTCTCTGGCCTTCCAGAAAGTCAACAAGCAAAATGCCTTGAACATCCCAAAAAACTGTTGCTCTTGATCAGTCCACTTTTGCTTTGACTGGACCACTTCCACCTCTTGGTAGCCATGGCTTTGATTGTGCTTTGTTTTCAGGATCGTAACTGCTAAAGACATGTCTCATCACCTGTTACAATTCTTTGAAGAAATGCTTCAGGATCTTGATCCCACTTGTTTAAAGTTGCCATAGAAAGCTCTGCTCATGTCTGCAGCTGATCTGGGCACACAGTTTTGGGAGCCATTGAGCAGAAAGTTTGCTCAACTCTAATTTTTCAGTCAGAATTGTGTACTAAAAATTGCTAAACCATTTGAGGTGTTTGTGGTGCTAGCTACTGTTTCTGCTATTAATTGTCTGTTCTTTTCAATTAGGGCATGAACAAGATTAATTTTTCCTCACAAATTGATGTGGATGGTCTGCTGCTGTGGGCTTTATCTCCAACATTTTCTTGTTCCTTCTTAAAAAGAGTTCTCCATTTGAAAACTGCTGATTTCTTTGGGGCATTGTCCTCATAAACTTTTTTTGTAAAGCATTGATGATTTCACTATTCTTCCACCCAAGTTTCACCCTAAATTCGATATTTGTTTTTACTTCAATTTTAGCAGAATTCAAGTTGCTCTGATAGGGGCAGTTTTCAAACTGACGTCTTATCTTTCTTAGTGCCTCAAACTAGATCCTGTTCAGACATGTTATACCATGTTGATATGAGTTTATTCTGGTGCAGAAAATTTTTGAAATTCATGCATAGCTTTTTTCATTATATGCATTTTCCACAAACTTTTCGAAGACCTCTTATATTGTCAGATATCTTCTATGTCTGAGAAGGAGGGAGGAGCATTGTGCCATTCTGAGCCTTTGAGAAAATTTGCCCTAACCGCTTCCTGTGCTTAAAGAAACAAAGTGCATTGATATCTGACAAGAGCCCATTTGAGATCAAGACAACAGGATGTACTTTCCTCTTGTCAAGGTAGAGCTCTTATGCCTGGCTAATCAACAGGAAAGTTTGATTTTTGCATGCTTCCTATCCTAGGTAGTTTTGGGGATTGTATTCTCTAGTTTTTACTTACCCAGGCTGGACCTTACCTTAAACTGATGTACTTCGGCTGTGTACATCAGTTTTAGCTTTTGACTACCTTCATTATTATGTTTACCAAAAATTGATGAAAGCTTGAAGCCATATGCATAGTTTGCTCATTGCTGTGGCTCATAGACTCAGTGACATAAAAGACTGCCAGATTTGTGTGGAGCCTAGTGCAGGAAAGCACGCTGCAGCAGATCTGGGCCCTGTCACTTGGGCCATATGATCCTGCAGACCCACTGGCGTAGGAGGTATCAGTGGTGGGAGGTGTCAGCTATATGGATTTTTGTGGCAAGCACCAGTGGGAGAATCACAATTCAGGGCCTTGGGAATTGGGAGCAAGCCTATGCCATCTCCAGTGAAGAATCACATGCCTTTGAAAAATGACTCTTGCCATGCTGCAGGGCTGTGGTAAAGACAGAAAGCCTGTCAATGGTCATCAAGTGACCATGCAGTGAAACTTCTTATCATGAGCTGGGGCAGATCAACCAAGTCATAAGATGAGGGAGACCAGCAGTGACGCATCATAAAATGAAGGTGCTACGTCCAGGATTGAGCATAAACAGGACTAGCAGTCACCAGTAAGCTGCTTGAGCAATAGCCCGGACCCCCAAGGTACCTGCCACTGTTGTCCCGGTGCCCCTCCCCCAGCACACACCCACAGCTGTGTGGAGAACTCTGCATGATGAACGGAAGGAAGATAAAAGTCTGAACTTGCTTTGCAGAGGGGTCTGCCCTGAATGTGAGTGCAGGCTGGCAATGGATGGTGGCTTCTCTACAGACCACTCAGAGGTGGCCTTGACAACAGTGGCGAGGGGTGATCCTCCCAGCAAGTGGAGCTTTGAGTGGCACGCTAGGTCATCCACTTTGTGTGGAAGCAGAAATAGGGCAGTAGGCTGAGGTCAGAATATACATGAACTCAAAGGCAATGGTAAATGGCTTGGCCAGTTGTCCAGGGGCCTGGAAGGACAAAAGACTGGAGGTCTGGGGTGGAGGCATGTGGACAGATGTATGGGAATGGGCAAGAAGTGCATCAGATGTCAACATCCACCAGAAAGCACCCACAGAAGAGGCACTGAAAACCAAGTAGACAAAATGGTCAGGCCTACTGACAGCCAGCCCCTGTCAGCGGCAACCCCAGTGCTGGCATGACGGACACACGAATCAAGTGGCCATGATAGCAGGGGTGATAGTCATGCAGGGAACACGTGTTGTGGATTCTTGCTTACTAAGACTGCCACTGCTAAACGTCAAACTGCCATCAACAGAGACTAAGGAGGACATTGTCTGCATTGGGCCCCTTTCATCCTGGAATGTTCTGTGGGTTGTCCAGATGTTCCAGATATCTTTGGACCATATGAGTATTATGGCAGTAGACTGAGAGCTGATACAGTCCTGGGGAAAGCCTGCAAATGTGTATTACTGTCTGTTATATGTGAATTCCAACTGTTTTTGGTCCTTCTTTCCTGATTGGAGTAGAAAACAACTTATTTGCAAAATCAATAGCTGCTAACTATGTGCCTGAGATCATATTAATCTCTCTATCAAAGATGTCAGGTCTGGTCTGGCAGCTGTGATTAGTCTACTACTTGGTGAAGTTTGCAGTAGTCTACAGTCACTCTCATAGATCCTGTCTGCAGGCACCAGACTGGTGAATTAATGGAGATATGATAGGGACTCCCACTCCTAAATCCTTTAGATCCTGGGATGCAATATTGTTATTGATTCACTATGTTGGCTGGGGGGTGGGACTAGTTATAGAGGCTTCCCTTGGCTTTTCCCTCTGTGATAGTCTAGGAAGTCTTAGATAGACTAAAGATCTAATGTGAAGCTTGGATCGATTGGAAAATATGTCACTCCTAATTACACATTCAGAGACTGAGGAATGACTACCAGGTGCATCCACAGATCCAGTGACTCCACTGTAAGTTGGACCATGGCCAGGACTTTACTTTTTACCTGGCTCCCATACTCCCTGACTCTTAACAGCGTGCCATGATGATGCTTCAGGTCTCTGAGTTTCAATGTCAACTCAGATCTTGTGTCCAACAGTTCCCAAAATGTCTTGGTATCCTCCTTTAACCAGTGCCAGGTTATATGAGTAAGTGGCCATTGGTCCCCTTGGGAAAGGACTAAGAAAACCACTGTATATGCTTGATGGGATGTTGTGGGATGCTTTGTCCCAGTGACTGGCCCATTTCTTCATTCAAATCTGGGTTGAATATTGGGCAAGGAATTTTTATTGCAGTGATTGCCCTCAGTCTTGGTTAGACTTTTAATTATCTTTGAAGTTCAGCCATTCTATTAAGACCTGGGCTTGGACCTTGATTTTCTCCACCCTCCAGCTGCAGGAGATGAGAACTCCTTTGCAGGCACCAGCTTTCCATTGCCCATAGGTTACCTTCACCTACTCATTATTTTTCTGTAGTTTATCAATGGTGTTTAGCAATAGCCATCCAATACCTGTCCTTACAGTTATTATTTCCTCCATATGTCTCAAATGCCTCAAACTTCACGATGGCTAAAACATTCCCTTCTGTAAATTTACCTTCCTAATTCATCACCATTGAGAGTTTATGACAGGGATTGTCCGTGCTTCAATAAGGAAGTACTTATCACCAGTCTGGGCAGGAATGACCAGCTTTAAAACCCCACCTTATCACCTGCTGTCTCAGACCACTCCTGGTGTAGTCCAGGTTCTGCAGAAGCAGATGCTGAAACAGAGTTTGGGTGGCAGTGTTGGAGTGAATTGACTGTCATAGTTGCCCATCATTGGGTCACAATGGCTGGGCCTTCATTTCCTTCTTGTATCAGTCACGGATACATGCTGTCCCATGAGGATGGGGCCTTGGATGAGGTGGCTCTCTGCAGTCAAGACAGACCCTGATGGAACTGATCATTGTAGGCTGTCTGCTGACCACCAGCCTTGCAGGGGGATCTGGGCAGTGCACCTCTGTCTACTTCCCAGACTCACCTTTCTTCAGGCACTTTCTCTCCCTTTCCCCCTCCAGTTTCAGGTTCCCACTCTCTCTCATTTTCTTTCTCCATTCACCTTTTTCTTGTCTCCTCTGTTTATTCCCATTCTGTAAAATCCTAGCTTGCTGTCCAATGGACTATCTTCAGGGCTGAGTGCAAGAGAGTAATGGGAGAACCATTTCTTTTCTTTCTTTCTTTTTTCATCTTCTTTCTTTTAGTGATTGCCAGGTCTGAGCTGGGTTAAGATTTAATAATTCCTTACATTTGCATAGCCCTTTGTAGTTCACAAAGCCCTTTCAAATACATTTTTGAATTTTATTTCTTATAGCTGCTCTGTGAAGAATCTGACATCATTTCTCATGCTATAGATGAAGAATCTGAGGTCTAGAGAAGTTAAATAACTTACTCCAATCTACACAGGTTCTTGGTGTCAGACCCAGGACTTGAACCAGGTCTTCCGAATCCAAGTCCAGGGCTTTGTCCAGAGCTATATCTTAGCTATCGTTCTTACCTTGCACTGGGAAGACTGAGGAAAAGACAAACAATCATTTGCATAAAAAAGATAAGAGCTAATATGGAGTGGGTGATTGCTATCTGGTTTGCAGGGCCTACCAGCTGGATGTTGGTAACATATGAGTACTGAGTAGAATGATCCGGTCTAAAGGATGCAGTTTGATCCCAATAATCTTATATCTTCTTTTCCTAGGGCCACCAAAAATCACGGGTTACCATGTGGAAATGGAAAACACGCACTCTGTCTCATTTCCTCTGCTCTCACTCTCACCCTCTTACTGTCTTTTTTTCACAGGCAGCTGGATTGACTCTTGATCAAGCACAAGCTTGATCATGCCACTGCCTTGCCAAAACCTTCCGGTGGCTCTCCACTACTCTCAGCAGACAACTGCAGTTCCTTCCCGTGACCTCCAAGCCTTTGCATGGTACCCCGGGATCCCTCCCAGACTAACCACCACTGCCTTGCTCACCTCCTTCCAACCCCAGTGGCCTCCTAGCTGCTTCTCAGACACATGGGACACATTTCTTCTTCAAGGCCTTTGCATTTCCTGTTCTTTCTTCCTGGAAAACTCTTTCTCTGGATACCTGCCTGGCTCACCCCGCCACTGCAGTCTGGCCTCTGTTCACACGTCTTTTTCAGTGGGGCTCTCCCTAACTGCCCCGGCATGCAGCCTTGCTGATGCTCTCTCCTTACCCTGCTGTATTTTTCTTTTGGGCACTTACAATGTGACATTATGTTGTATAATTATTTGTTTATTGTCTCCCTCCCCCACCACAGCAAGAAAGCGTGTTCCACATGGCAGGCACTTTGTCTATTTTGTTCTTTGTTATGTCTCCAGCTTCTGGAATGAGTCCTGGCATACAGTGGGAATTCAACATAAACTAGTCTAATAAATGAATACATCCTCAGTTTTCCTTCTTTTCTTTGTCTGGAATCATGGAGTCTTCACTTGGGACTGTGGTGAATTATTTATTCTGAAAGGCATTGTTTTAACTCAAAATATTAAGCAACAAAAAATATTAACTTCTAACTTTTTCCTCGTAATTTTAAGTGTCTGGTAACTTCAGCTGTATTCAAGGTAGCCAGGGTCCTCTGTGTCAAAAGGAAATACATGGGCTTGATCACTAAAGCTTCTATGGTCAATTCTGTCATTGCCAGCTCGAGTCACCTATTGCTACAACTTAGTTCATGGAGTTGGTGAACCTCAGTGAAATCAGTGGACAGGGTTCTGGGAGCTCATGAATCTTCTGAAATTGTGCCAGAATAGTGGGCTCAATGTTTCTGGAGGGATGGGTCCTAACTTTATTCAGTTTACAAAGAGGACCCAGCACCTTCTACAGAGGCTTAGAACTCCTCAGATAGTTGCGATCGTCTCTACTTACCACACCTCCATGTGCTGTTTGAAGTCACAGGCTGGGTGAGAGCGTTTCATGATACAAGACTATTGACCGGACAAGGTTCAAGGAGTAGCAGAGCCTGAAGTTCTACCTTCTTTCCCTGAGAAGGTGTCACAACATGAAGATAGATGGTTACTGTGAAAGCTGGCTGTGAATACTAATGCAGGAAAACCTAGAAGCAATCCAGCAGTCTTTACCTCCTCCCAGCCATCTCCAGTCCTTTAGAGAATAATATCCTATGACATTCATACATATTTAAGTACATCCATCCACACGTCTATCCATCCATCCAAAAAAGTCCCCTATAGCAAGTCTTTCTCAAATGAGTGTGAGACACTCTGTTTTCCCTCAAGATTCTAATTCTAGTGGTAATTCCATTGTTGAATCCAATTTGAGATAATGTTCCTCCTTCTTATCTTCAATGAAGTTCTGATCTTGGACATTAAAATAACACCTCTGGTAACAATTTCAAACACTTTTGATGGTGGTTAATATTCATTAGTGAAAGTGCAAGTGAAGAGAAGATTTTTGCCTCTTTTTGAAATAAAAATTTACACCTTACTAAGATAACAAAAAAAGTGATACCACTAGTGATATTTTGGTGTATTTAGCTTAAGACTTTTTTTTTTTTTTTTTTAAAATGACCAGTCAGGGGATCTTAACCCTTGACTTGGTGTTGTCAGCACCACACTCTCCCAAGTGAGCCAACCAACCATCCCTATATAGGGATCCAAACCTGTGGCCTTAATTATCAGCACCACACTCTCCCAAGTGAGCCACAGGCTGGCCCTCAAGACTTTTTCTACATCCACACACACCCATATACATTTACTTTTACAAAAATGGGATTATATTATCCATGGCTATTTTAGAATTTGCTTTTCCATTTTATATATGATGAGTATCTTTCACTACATATACATTCCCACCGTTATTTAACAGCTATAGAGAATCTACTGTATTGAAAAAATAATCTTTGAAAACAAGCTCCCATTGAGGGACACTGAAATCATTTCCTTTCCCCCATCATTATAAACAGTGCTGAGTGAACTTCTTTGTATAAATGTGCACTTGTCTGAATATTTCTGTAGGATATAGTCTGTGTCTTTGTCTCTTCTCTTGTAAAACAAAAAGTTGAATTAGATGATCTCTAAGGTTCCTTCTATATAAGAATCCAATTTTGGAAGATATCTTAAGTTCAAATTAGATTTTCTTGCTTTTGTATAAACATATGTTGCACATCCCAGATAAGGAAATACTTATGTTATTTTAAAAATTAAAAATAAATTTAAAAAAAAAGAAACTCAAGCTTTTAGAAACTGCTAGAGATTCCCATGGTAATAGGTTTTAATAATAAATTGTTATAGCTGCTAGTTGTCTTTTTGACTAGCTTAAACTGATATTGTCTTGTAAATTTATCTAAGTAATTTTACTCATTAGTGGAGGCTGTCTGAACCTTTTGGAGAATAATTTTCTTTATGTATACTTTCAAAGTTTAACAGTTCGATTTTTCTCTTTTCCTATAAACATAATTCTAGCTATTCTTGGATAGATAGGAATTATAGATAGAGTTATTAGTTTTTCTGCCTAAATTAAGAGACATGACACAAAACATTTGGCCTATACTCGTCAACGTTCTTGTCATGAAATATGAAGAAAGGCCGAGGAACTGTTCCAGATTAAGAGAGACTGAAGAGACATGACAACTAAATGCAATACATGATCCTTGGTTGGTCCTGCATTCTGGATCTGGGGAATATTCTAGAAAGGACATTGTTTTGTTGAGGCAATTGACAAAGTTTGAATATGGACTGTATGCTAAATTTTCTGAACTTGAAAATTATGTTGCAGTTATATTAAAAAATAAGACAAAAAACTCTGTTCCTAGGAGATACACACTGAAGCATCAGGCCTCAAAGGGAATGACATCTGCCATTTATTTTCAAATGGTTCAGAAAAAAATGTGTGTAACTGTGAAGATCATGAGAAAGAGATTGATAAATATAAGCACATGTGACAAAGAGTTAACAATTGATGAATCTGGGTGAAAGGTACATAAATTCTCACTCTATTCTTGCAACTGCTGTAAGTTTGAAATGGGTTCAAAATGAAAAGCTAACAATTGATGAATCTGGGTGAAAGGTACATAAATTCTCACTCTATTCTTGCAACTGCTGTAAGTTTGAAATGGGTTCAAAATGAAAAGAAAAAAAGAAAAAAAAAAAAAAAAGCCTTTCTGGAGCACATTTTTTTTTTTTTTTTTCCCAAGTGGTATGGGGTGGGATGGGATCAAAAATAGTTACAGCTGTAAAACTGCAGTCAAACGTGAGATCAGGCCTTTTACTCAATTTATATCTCATGCACACCAATTTTTATTTTTCCATTTTTTTTGGCAGCTGGCCTGTACGGGGAACACCAGTTTTTCTACACACTGAAAGGGAGTCAAGGATAACATAAAAATACAAAAAATAAAATAGACAGAGACATTCAAGTGAAAAAGAAAAAATGAATGACTGTTTTCCAACAGTTTTTCTTTAACTTTTTATTATGAATAATTTTTTTTTTGGCAGCTGGGCAGTACAGGGATGTTGACCTTGGTGTTATAACACTACTCTAACCAACTGAGCTCACTGGCTGCCCCCTGCTAATGTATTTTACAGTAGAGTTGTCATGACATTTCACCCCTAATACTTCACTGAAAAACTCTAAAAATCAGAAAACTTTTTTTTTTATAACTATAACACCATTATCACACCTAACAAGATTAACAGTAATTCTTTAATGTCACCTAATTTTTGGTTCATGTTCAAATTTTCCTGTTTGATCTCAAATGTATCTTTCATTGATTTGAACAAATCAGGATCCAAAGACAACATATTGTATTTGATTATTGCTTATCTTAATTCTCTCGTAATCTAAAACAGTCCCCTTCTTTGCTCTGGCCTGTAACTTTTCTCCCTTATGAACAGCAAATAATCTGGGGGATCAGGGGGTGGAAGGTGGGGGGGGGGTGTCAATAGGGAATTTGAATAAGGCTGTCTTTATACATAACATAGATTAATTATACAAAAATATTTAATTGAACAGGGATGTTTTTCTTTCTTAGAAACAAACTGAGTACTGTTTTGAATAGTGAAAGCATTTCCTGAAACCTCACTCTTGTCATCTGTATAATGGGGATGATAGTCCTTGTCCCGTCTGTTCCATAGGTGTGTTATGATGAAAGCATGCACTAATATGCACATGTAAGTCAGCATTACTTTTATTATTTTTTCCAGCAGAATGACTTTATCACTTTTACCTGGAGAGTTAGCATGAGACATGAAATCTAAATACTTTGAAAGGCAGAGGGGAGCAAGGGAAGAAAAGTCCTGTTGGGACTTTATAATGGGGATGATATAAGCTGGACCCTAAGTGTCACCAGCGTGACAGGGCATGACACCATGAATCCTCTTGTTCCCCTTCTCCCCAAACCTGAATTGATATGTAATGTATCAATTACATATCAAAAACCAAAGCTGTGGATATGTAATGTGGATTGTCCCCCCTGCCCTGCTCCAAACAACCTGAGCCTTGTGTAAGCAGTTGCCAGATGTGGCCCGGGGCAAGGAAGAGCGCCACAGCAGGCAGAGCATCAGGACAGTTTGTAACTTGTTGGCACAAACAAGCCACCCTCCCCCCTCCGCCCTTCCACCCTCCTGTGCGTCAGCCCCCGTGCAGCACACGCTGTGAGTGACTGAGCTGCAGACACTGTTATTTCCTGTCATATGAATGAAATGTGTAAATGCAAGGACAAAAGGATGGGGCGATGATGGGTCGCCCTGTCATACTGGTGACACTGAGGGTCTGGCTTTAGGAAACATCTCTGGTTCACTGCCCCGCCTTGGAATGCCAGTGTTTCCACCTGAGCAGCCCCATCTCTGAGCAATGTGTTGTCACTGAGCTTGGAAGATTCTAGTCCTTTGGCAGCACCAGGTGTGGGTGTATCTTACTTCCTGTTTTAAACTTGTTTCTCTGTCTGTCACGGTTGAATCCCTTTAGAGGTTCACACCTTACTGAGATTATGGGCCCATGGGATCTCTGTCCTGGAAGGGACGTCAAAGTCATTGACACCAGCACCCACCCAGCAGTCAAATGTTTACACTATTGCTTATATGCAGCTGGCAATGACCAAGAGCCAAAACTCCCTGGGTTCAAATTTCTGGCACCTACTAGCTGTATAATCTTACATAAGTTACTTAGGGGCTCTGTCTTAGTTCCCTCATCTATAAAACGTAGATATGCCTACCTCATAGGGTTGTTGCATGGATGAGAGGAATTAATATTTATCTGTAAAACACTCACCATAGTGCCTGGCTCACAGTAAGCACTATAAAGTGTTGTTATTTGCTGGTAGCTGTCCAGCCTCTTCAAAAACACCTCCAGGGATGAAGAACTCCCCATTCTTGAAGCAAATTATTTAGTCTTTGGTCAGTTCCAATTATCATAAGCAGCTCCTTCTATGTGTGACTGAGGGAGGAAGGGATGCAAAAAATACACGGATGCAAAAAATGTGATGCAAAAAATACACTGGCTATGATGGTAGATTTTTTTGCATATATTGTGTTGCAATCCTGTGGAATTATTTATCCCCATTTTATTCATCTACATGTGGCACAACTGAAGCACAGACGGTCTGGGAAACTTGTCCAGAGTCAAACAATGAATAAATGGTTGTGTGAAGACATGAACTTGGGCTTCTTTGGCTCTAATATCTTCACATATTGGAAGATAGATGTTATTTTTCCATGGCGACTTTAGTTTTTCACAGTGGTTGCACATAGTAAGGTCTCAAACGATAAGAACTGTTATTGTTGTTAGTTTCTATAACAGTTTATATGCTGCCAACGCTGTTTTGAACCGTCCCTTCTTTTTTTGTCTTGCTGAGGCAGGCTGCTTACGACATTCTCCTTTATTTGATGCTACCTGCACAAAGTATCAAAGATTGGTCTTGCTTCTGGAAACTTGTGTCCCACAGAAACGATGGTAGAGAAGCTTTGAAAAGGGTGCCTTTTGACGTTCCTTTCTCCTCTAGTACGGGAAGTTTTGGAGTCAGGATTCCGTCCCTTCTGGTTCTGAGGAAAGTATTTTATTGCATTTTCACTAGTATCATTTTTCTCCCTGAAGACTCAGGTAAAATATGAATGTAGCTCTTTCTGCACATGGCCAGGATGAAGTGCTCCAAGGCAGCCGGTTTCATTTTAGACAGTGCCTATTATTTACTTCATTTATTCAACAAATATTTATTTATTTTTTAAAATTTTATTTTATTTATTGAATCAAAATCGATTATACATATTTTGGGGGTTCAACATTGAGATATGTTGATCAAATCAATATTACTAGCATAGGTATTGTTACAAATTGTAATTATTCTTTATGCCCCTTGTCCAACCTCTCCCCTTCCCCCATTCTCTCCCCCTCCCCCCTCTAATTGCCCTAGATTTCTTCTCTCCTTCTGAAAGAATCATAATTACTCTGTTAATTTGTTGCCTAGATGATCTGTCCGATGCTGAGAGATGTGATCGGGTCCCCCAATATTATCATTGAGCAGATGCTCCTTCTGTCACTCTGAAATGGGCTTGGTGGAAAAAGACATCCTCTTCTTTTTTCTGACTCTGCTGGGGACTCTCCTTGTGTGAATGCACTCCAGTGGCTGGTGGACCGTCTGTACGGTGCTTGTGGTATTTAATGAGAGCTGAGATCTGTGTGCCAAGCACAGAGCTAGGCACTGAGGACACAACAGGAAGTGAAAACAGCAAGTTCTTCCTAAAGCTGAACCAAATTCTGCATCCCTTGGTCTTCTACCTGTTGGTGTCACTGCTGCCCTCTGGATCAACAGTGAGCAAGGGCTAGTTTTGGTCCCCCAACAACCCTTCATATATTTGAAAATGGTTTGCCAGTTGCCTGTGTGACTAAGATTTTTTTTCCACCAGGCTTTCCTTGTAAAGATAGTACTTTCTTTAATACTGCAGATGACCCAAAGGTGACAAAAGCAGATGGGTTTTATTTACTTTCTCTCAGCCTTCGTTTCTCTACTTGTGAAATGAAGATAATTATTCTTAATAGGTGACTGAAAATTTCAGATATTGTGTTACTTGTCTGAAACAGAATAAAGACAAACACATTAGATGGCTTTAATTCTGTGTATACACGTACTGGGTGATCTTCTGAAAGTGTCACATTGATTAGCTGATTAACTATCATAACTGCTCTGTGGGGTGGGTACCACGATTATTCTCATTTTACAGATGAGAAAATGGAGGCACAGAGAGATTAAGAAACTTGTCTAAAGTCACACTGCTAGTAAGTGGTAGAGCTGAGACTGAATCTGAGACAGTGTGGCTCCAGAACACTAGTTGGTTCTGAAAGAGGAAGAAGAGTCAAACGATTCAGTAGGTAAAATGTAACTGATCTTGACCAGTAGTGCCATCTACTATTTTAAATAATTGCTTATATTTTGAAATTTAGTCTCTTGGGTTCACAGTCTGCACATCTGGCCTCTGAGGGGTCTTCTTTGTGCCCTGTTTTCAGCATCCACTTCATTCAACCACCTACCACATGCTCTGGCTCTCTTTATACCTCACTGTGCAGCTCTCGGCAGCAAATATTGGTATTTTTTTCTTAACACATCATACGTTATGTTAGTTTCTTCTTTCTTTCTTTTTTTTTTTTTTTTTGTTTTTTGTTTTTTGTGTCTGGCCAGTAAGGGATCTGAACCTGTGATCTTGGGTTTAGAAGGCTGTGATCTAACCAACTGAGCTAACTGCCCAGCCCGTGTTAATTTCTTTCATTGGTTTATGTTGCAACTTACAAACATATTTTTTTACTTAAGTGTGGATTTTTAGTATAGTTTGTTTCTAGTTATTTACTACTCTGTCTTTCTGCTAAACAGGGAAAGCATAGTTTTAGCTCAAATCATAAAGAATGTGATAATTAAAAAAGAAAAAAAGAAAAACCCTGCAAAAAATGGAACAAAACAAAAGAGATAATTTCCTTAATACATATAGAGCTCTTATAGAGCCCCCACCACCTAGAAACAGGCAAGGAGCACACCCAGAGTCCTAGGCAGGAGCCGAGAGGCAGCATCCCCTGCCTGGGAGCAGGCAAGGAGCATGCCAAAAATACCACTTCTGCATGGGTAGCCCACCACAGCCACCACCACAGCCATGGCTGCCACAGAAGCAGCTCGCCACTACAGCAGTAATCACGGCCATTGTGCAGGCAGCCTGCTAGATACTTGACTGCATTGACACAAGGAGAGTCACCAGTGGAGACCAGAAAGAGGAAGCCTCTCTCCTGAAGGCCCACTCTCGGATAATAAAAGAAGCTACTGCTCTACCAGATGAACAGACATCAACATAGAGACACTAGAAATATGAAAACCCAAGAAAATATGACACCACCAATAGAATAGAGTAATTCTCAAATACCAGGCCCTACAGAGCAGGAAACCCTTCAAATGACCGAGAAGGAATTCCAAGCAACAATTTTAAGAAACTCATAGTGATACAAGAATACTCAGTTAGACAACATAACAAAATGAGAAAAAAGAAAAAAATCCAGGATACAAAGGAGGAAATTTATGAAGAGATTAGTACTTTAAAAATGAATGTAGCAGAGCTCATGGAACTGAAAGATTCTCTCAATGAAATGGAAAACACAACCGAGGTTAGAACAAACAGAATAAAGCATTTCTGATCTTGAAGATAGTCTTTTCAAAATAACCCAGACAGACCAAAAAAAGAAAAAAAAAAAAAGAAAAAAGAATTAAAAAAAATGAAGAAAATCTAAGAGAGCTAGCAGACAACCTTAAGCACACAAACATTTGAATCATGGGTGTTCCAGAAGGGGAGGAGAAAGGAAAAAAACATGGAAAACCTATTCAATGAAATAAAACAGAAAAATTCCCAGGTATAGGGAGAGATATGGACCTTCAGATTCAGGAGGCCCAAAGATCCCCAAACAGATTCATCCCAAAAAGATCTTCTCCAAGACACATTATACCCAAACTGGCAAAGCTCAAAGACCAAGAGAGAATCTTTTTTTGTTTGTTTGTGTGACTGGCTGGTCAGGGCTCCAAACCTGTGAACTTGGTGTTACAAGGCTGCGCTCTAACCAACTGAGCTAACCAGTCAGCAGCCAAAGAGAGAATCTTAAAAGCAGCAAGAGAAAAGTGTCAAGTCACCTATAAGGGAGCCCCTATCAGACTAATGTCAGACTTCTCAATAGAAACTCTACAAGCCAGAGAAAATGGGATGATATATTCAAAATACTCAAAGAAAAAAACTGCCCAACAACAGTATACCCAGCAAGGCTATCCTTCAGAAATGAGGGAGAGGGCTGAGCCCGTGGCGCACTCGGGAGAGTACGGGGCTGGGAGCGCAGCAGTGCTCCCACCGCGGGTTCGGATCCTATATAGGGATGACCAGTGTGCTCACCGGCTGAGCGCGGTGTGGCTGGTCACAAAAAGGACAAAAAAAAAAAAAAAAAAAAAGAAATGAGGGAGAAACAGTTTATTTTCCAGACACACAAAAACCAGCCCCACAAGAAATCCTCAAGGGAGTCCCACATCTGGAATCTGAAAAACAATAATCACTACCATGAATACACAAGAAAGAACAAAATCCAAAGTAGAACAAAAATGCAAATGAGAGAGAGAGAGAAAGAAATTAAATCTTACCACCACAAAAAATCATAATGACAATGAAACAAAAGCAAATGAACTCTCAGTCTATTTGGAAGATGACAGGGAAACAATACATTTTTCTAAAACAACTAAGTAAAAGGAAAGAGTCAACCACTTATCCTGTCTTTCCTATATGAATTGCTCCTCAGGGTAACCATAAATAACTGAAGAGGGAACGTTTCTGTCTATAGAAGTATCCTAGCTAGTAAATGAAGAGGGAATAAAATAATTAGAAGATGGTATTTTGCAAACTCCTATTAAAATAATGGATCTAGCAAATGACCATCATTGTCTGACGATCAGACATATGGGCCTCCTGCAGTAAGAACATTCACCTCCAAAGCCAAACCTACGCTGAGTGAGACCAAGCCTCGGGATCCAGCAACCAATCATCAGGAAATGCAGGGGATGGCAGAACATGTTAAATGACACTACTGGGACAGAGCCAGCAAATCCAGACCTTGGGAAACTCTATGGGGTAAAGGGGAAAAAATTAGATGAAGGGGAAACCTATAGATTAAAATAAACTTAAGAGATAGCTGACAGCAACCAATGCAACCAGCAGAACTCGTTTGGATCCTGATGTAAACAAACCAATTGTAAGAAAGAAAGAGGAAGGGGGAGAGAATTGGAGAAATTGAAACATGTTTAATGTTTGATTATATCAAGGAATTATTATTGATTTTAAAAATGTGATTATATACTGTGGTTATGTCTTTTATA
The DNA here is from genome assembly GCF_000696425.1 of Galeopterus variegatus. Lineage (NCBI taxonomy): Eukaryota > Metazoa > Chordata > Mammalia > Dermoptera > Cynocephalidae > Galeopterus > Galeopterus variegatus. The sequence goes on along the minus strand of NW_007728979.1, from coordinate 182,157 downwards.
AGAGTTCTTATCTTTTAGAGACACATACTGAAATATATAAAGATGAATTCTAAAGAAAAAAACAGAATTTCACTGATGTAGATGAAAGAAGCACTTTTAGCTGCTTCACTTCACTGAATTATACTTAATTCTGAGCTACGAATGATGTGTCATTGTCTTTCACTTAAGTTTTGTACTGATGTTTGTGGTTCATTTTTTTTTAATGCTGCTTTTAATAAAATTTGTTATAGGCATTCACAGATGTAATTTCAGGAAATACATTCATGAGATACGTATTTTCATCACCAGGAATGATGTATCACTGTTGCTCAAATAAGTTTTATATTGATGATTTTAAACAATTTCTTTCATGCTGCTAATCAATATTTCCCATGCACTTAAATTTGAATTTTAGCATAGTAAACAATGTACTTCTGGCTGCTCTATTTCAGTGAATTAAACTAAATTCTCAAGTAGGAAAAAAAAAATACACATAGAGCTCTTATAAATCAATGAGAAAAAGAACAACAGCCACATAGAAAAATGAGCAAAGGATATCAGCAGACAGGTCACAGACAAGAAACTACAAATGGCTCTTGCATGTATGAAAAGACACTCACCCTCAATTGTTATTGGAGAAATATATGTTGAAGTTATATTACTTTTTCCTAAGGCAAAGATAGGTATTTGTCTATGTCTGTATTTACTTCTACATGTCTATATATCTGGTGATACTTTCTGCTGGTGAGGGGATAGGAAAATAGGTATTCTCATGTATTGCTCTTGGAAAAGTACATTGGCATAGCCTCTATGGAACACTGTTTGACAATTACCTATTAAAATCATAAATGTGTGTGTCCTTTGTTTGGGCCAGGCTTTCTCATCCTTGGCACTATTGACATTTTTGGGCAAGATATTTCTTCATCCTGTGTATTGCATGATGTTTAGCAGCATGTCTGCCCTCTACCCACTCGATGCCAGTAGCACCCCTCCCCCTCAGTGTGACAATCAAAATTACCTCCAGACATTGCCAAATACCTGCTGGGGGTTAAAAATCGCCTCCATTTAAGAACCACTGGTTCAAGTTTTTTATTGCTGCATAACAACCACCCTAAACTTAGTGGTTTAAAATAGCAACTATTTTATTTGCTCATTGTTCTGAAGTCTGGATTGGGCTCAACTTGGCACATCTTTTGCTGTTCTTGCCAGCAGTCACCAAATGGCTGTATTTATTTGGTGGGGCAGGTGGGGCTAAACTCAGCTGAGATGCTGAGATGGCTGGGTCTCCTGTCTGTGACATTTTGGTCCTCTTCCTCCACATACAACCTCTCAGTGTAGTTAAAAGTAAGGGTGCAACACTCTCCATGTGATCTCTCCAGCAGGTTAGCTAGGTTTTTCAAGGCAACTCAGGGCTTTCAAGGACACAAAAATAAAAGCTGCTTGGCCTTCTTAAAACTGTTACTAATTTTCAACTAACCAATTAAAAAAACTATAAAGAAAAATTTATTTCTTACAATTCTGGAGACTGGGAAGTCTAAGGTCCAGGGGGTGCATCTGGTCCTGAGACAGCACAGGGCATCACATGGTGACGGCTGAGCAAGAGCATCTCAACTAAGCAATATTTCTACATCTCTATATAAAGCGAAGAGCCTATCCAGAAAAATAATGGGCCTTTATGACCTCTTTTGATTTCTTGTGGAATCTGGATTAGGGCAATCCAAGCGGAAATTATGCAAGAAGTTTGCCACTGTTTTCCTGGGTCCACAGTGTTTCAAGCCTGGATTCCCTTGTTCTCAGGCCTTAACCTGCTCTGAACCTTCCTTTTTCACCATTATAGCTTACCTTCTTTCTCAAATTTCTATTCTCAGGGTTGATATCCTTTAAATATTAGCTAAACTATCACTTCCTTGGAGACGTATTCCCTGGCCACATTATCTTAAATACTTTGTCCCCTACCCCACCCCCTACTCCTAGCGCAAATGCTTTTGAGGCTTCTGCTTACATCACTCTTTCACTGCGGTATTGGCCAAGGTAGTTCACATGGGCAAGTCCAGGGTCAATGTGGGGAGAACCTCAAAGAATGTGAATATCAGAAAGTGTGGTTTATTGAAGGCAATCAATGTAACTTCTATCCCACTCATTATTCATAATTTCATTTCCTTTACACAGTTTACCACAGTCTCTATTATCATTTGCTTATTGGTTTACTTGTCAGTTTCCTTTTGTTAGGGGAGGAACCCCTATTAAAATGTAGGAACTTCGCTGTCTTCCCCTCCAGAATCTATCGGTGTTTGGACATAGGCCAACAATAAATATTTGTTGAATAAACAGCTGAGCTCTGAGTTTTCTAAGCTGTGTTTAGCTCGTCTACAAAAGATTCTTTGTTAACGTGACCATGAAGAGGGTTGACATTCCTTCTTATTTAAAGCACCTTGTATATTTTAACAGTGGTTTTCTGAAAACAATGCTACAGTTTAATTGTGTGGTAAATTCTTATATCCAAATAGAATACAAACTCAGATTTTTCTACTTTTGTCATGAATGGCATTTTCCTATTGTATTCTTAGAAATGGGAAATATTTGATAATTTTTGTTTGTTAAAATTATTTTGTCATCTTTTTTTCTAGCTTTACTGAGGTATAATTGACAAATAAAAGTCGTATATATTGAAGTAGTTCATGATGATTTGAAGTACGTACACAGTGTGTAATGATTACCACAATCAAATTAATCAACATATCCATCACCACACACAGAATCCAGTAATCTTGATTATCATTCAAAATAGTCTCATGCTCATTTCTTTTTGTTTGCTTGTTTTGTGGCTGGTCCTTACTGGATCTGAACCCCTGAGCTAATTGTTATCAGCACCACACTCTAACCAACTGAGCGGACAGGCCAGCCATCATGCTCCTTTCTTTAGAGAGAAACGTAGAAATGTCAGAAAAAAGATGTGTGGAATTGAGCTGGACTGATGATAACTTCTAATTAGTTGTTAACTGGATTTTCGAATCAGTGGTGAGCTCACAGTTTCCTGGAGAGCTCTTTTGTTGTGCAGATAGACTGGGAACTTTGCAGGGGTTTTTCTTTTTTTTTGCTTGTACTTTAAGTTTTTAATAATAACAATGGAAAATATAGTGAACTTTTATGTAATGTACTTTCAGGGAATTTTGACAGCTTTGCTTTTATGCAAGTAAGATACTCCTAACCTTTCTTTTGCTTTCTAATTATGCCCCTTTGAAGAGTATACAGGATTCTTAATCTTTCTAGGTAGAGTGTGTTTATACTTTGCTGGTTGCCTGGAAGGGAGGAACAGGAAGAAAGAGATAAAACCCAGGAAATAATGCATGATTTCAGGATATTGGTATTATTGGTATCATTTCAAATGAAAATCTATATACATAACCAGCTTTCTCAATTCTTATACAAAATTATTTAAAATCTTTCAGTACACGTCCACATGTGAATATACTAAAAACATGCTACATTTCTTGTGTGTATTTCTTCAGTTTACATAGATCATGTAATCTGCATATAGCAAACTTATAAGATAGTGGTGGCAAAACCACATGTATCTTAGACATGATTTAAGAAAATCTCTTATTTTTTTATTTTATTAATATTGCTATTTTTTTTTTTTTTTTACATTGTATGATGTTATTGCAGAGCAGTTGGGAGGGAGAGAGAGAGGGGAAAGGGGAAGGAAATGTGATGGAAGAAGGAGGAAGGGGAGGAGCAGGGTTGAGGCCTGGGCACCTTCCACATTCCCCCAGGGGAGACTGGGGGGCTTCCAGCAGTGGCTTGGTCATTGCTGGGCTAGGTGCAAATGCCAGGGGAGTGTGGCAAAAGCCCTCACCTCTCACCACCTGAGCTTGGGAACCCAGGGCCCTTCTTGCTGTGGGTTGGTGGTCATTGCTGGGCTGGTTGCTCATGTTGGGTGAGGCATGGCTGAGGCCTGAGGCCCCCCAAACCACTCCAGCTTGGGAGAGCCTGGGGTGCTTCCTGTGGTGGTTGTGGTCATCGCTGGGGTGGTTGGATGTGTTGGGGGTGTGTGGCTGAGGCCCTTGACCCCCACCCTTGGGACTGGATGTGGGTGTCAAGGGGTCATGGCTGAGGACCCCGGCCCTCCCCCCTTTCTGGTTTGGTAGCCCAGGGGACTTCTGGTCCTTCTAGATGTTATAGTTGTTCTTTGATGACATGAGACCTTTACTAGTTACTATCAAACTTTGTCTCTGGTTGTGGGTACATTGTTTTTTCTTTCAGTTCTGTGTTGGATTATTTGCTGTTCCCACCACTTAAACTCTGCACTGGAACTAATTTGTTGTCCTTTGCTTACTTCTAAAATGGGGAAACTTCCTGTGAGGACCAGTACTTGAGCTCTGTGGTTGAGCTAAGTTGCTTCTTTGCTGCTGATTCCCTGGGGATAGCTTGTTGGGCAGCTCAGGTTTTTTTTTTTTTTTTTTTGTCTTTTTCCGTGTCCGGCAATGGATCGCAACCCTCAGTGTCGCCCCCGTACCGGACCGGGACCGGCAACGGGATCGCAACCCTCGGCGTTGTTCCCGTGCCTCACTCAGCCAGTGAGCGGGAACCGGTCTGTATGTGGGATCTGAACCCTCGGGCGGGAGCGCCGCCGCGCTTCCCAAGCGGCGCACTATCCAGTGCGCCACCGGGCCGGCCCCATGCAGCTCAGGTTTTAATGATTGGCTTTATAGGTACTTCCAGATCTGGTGAGATCCAGTGCACCTGGGTTGTGTAGAAAGTCTGGTCTGGGCCTGAGTCTTTTTTCGTGTCCGGCAACGGATCGCAACCCTCAGTGTCGCGCCCGTACCGGACTGGGACCGGCAACGATGGGCCTGAGTCTTTACAACAAGCTGTACCCCATGCAATTCTGCATTCCTGTCCAGTATCCTCTGAGTGGTCCTGTGCCGATTGTGGGGCAGATCAGCTGTCCTTGCTGTGCCCCAGTGTTCTCCTGGTGAGTCTGTCGTCCCCACCACCCATTCTGCAAACACTTTCCATGGGATGGGCTGTGATCTGGTCCCTTGTGATGACTCACCAGCCTCTGAGTGGCTCCTTTTTTTCAGTTGTTGTGGATCCTCATTCTCATGTGGGTCCATGGGAACCCTATTAGTGGTCTTGCTGGCCTGGAGGTCACCAAGGCCCTCTTCTGCCATATCCAAGTAACTTCATCTGAAGGGCACAGATATGGCTTTTGCCAGCCCCCGCTCCATGCATTCAGCAGCTCCAGCCTGGAAGCGGCCAGGGCTTGAAACAATTGGAGTGTTTTTTTTTTCTCTCATCGTGGCTTCTCCTGCCTTCATGCACTCCGTAGGTCTCACCTCCTCTTCCCCTGAGCTCTAGCAGCCCCAGCTTGGCTGTTGTTGCTTTTTTATAGTTGTAAATTGGTTGATTTGTAGGAGAGAGTGACGCTGGGGACCGTCTATTCCACCATCTTGACTGGAAGTCCCCTGATTTAAGAAAATCTCAATTTAAAGTAAGTTACAGATGGGCCGGCCCGTGGCTCACTCGGGAGAGTGCAGTGCTGATAACACCAAGGCCCCAGGTTCGGATCCCACATAGGGATGGCCGGTTCGCTCACTGGCTGAGCGTGGTGCTGACAACACCAAGTCAAGGGTTAAGATCCCCTTACCGGTCATCTTTTTTAAAAAAAAATAAAATAAAATAAAGTAAGTTACAGAAGCACCTTCATTCTAGCTGAGTGACCTCAGGCGACTTGTTTCTCTTCTCAGGACTAGTGTCCTCAGCTGTAAAATGAGAATTGGGGGAATGTTCCTGCTAGTTCTTGGGTCCAGGTGCAAGGAACAAAGCAAAACCACTTATATAAAGATGACTGTATAGACCCTAAAAAAAGAAAAAATACTAACAGTATATAACTTAAAAGAGTTTTGTGTAAATTTTGATGTCAGATGGGAATCACGGTGGAATATGACTTTTTTTAAGAGTAAAAAGCCATGTTTTCAAATGATAAAAGAGGTTTAATTCTTAGTGATCTAACAGAATTTAAAGACTTGAAATAAAATAAATGTTTTCCTTTCTCTGGAAAGACTATCAGAATTTTAGCTATATCAGAATTGCTTACATAATAATTTAAAGCAAGTGTCCAGAGAGTTTAACAGGAAACAAGCAAACTTCATAATGAGCTGATGAAGCGGGAGAATAAAGTTGACTGGATGGAAGGAAATAAAGAAAGAAAAGATGATTTTGTAGACATGCAGTTGCATAACGGTGGAGAAAGGTCACACTGATATTCTGTAATGTCATTGCCCTGGACCAATTGGGGGAAAATTCTTTTAAGACTTTTAATTAAGGTGCACATCAATACCTTCCTAGTGAGGCATTAGTCACTTGGGGAATTTTTTCCACACCCATGCACTGGAGTATCAGAAACAAGTATGAACAGCAAAATATTATTTAAAAATGATTTGTTCAGATGCCCATGGAATGAAACACTGTTTGAAAGAATTAATTTCTAACAACCTGGGGGAAACAGAAAGGTGAAAGGTGGGAATAGTCAAGCGAGGTTCTGTCTTAAAGGGGTTTGGAGCTCGAAAACGCAAAGCAAGCCAAAGTACTGGAAGTGCTGAACACAGAGGTTCACAGACTCTTTCCATATCATGGCATTTGCTTTTTGTTTGTTTGTTTTGGGGTGGCTGGCTTGAATGGAGATCCAAACCCTTGACGTTGGTGTTATCCACCGTATCATGATATTCAATCTTTTCCCCTCTCTAATGGCCTCTGCTGATTCCTTTGTCATCCACTCAGGCAGTGTCACTCAGCAAACACAGGCTCTGAAGATTTATAAATGAATAAGCTTCCATCATGAATCTCTGAATCTTCACGTGCCCAGTCCACCAGCTGTTGAGGGCGGAGGGGACAGGATGCAAATGGGTGTGGGTAAGACCATTAAATCATTGCATTTCGGTGTGGTAAGAATTGCAGCTGTGTGTGTACAGAGCCATCGGAGCTGAGGCGAGGCCATGACTGACCCTGTAATGTTTCACAGAGAGTGACACTTGATATAGTCCTCATGACATGAAAAGGCAAGTGTAGTAAAGGGTTGGGGCCACCAGGGTACAGAAAGGAGAGACAAAGTAGCCAAGGGAGCAAATACAGAGGCAGAGAGGTTCGAAAGAACAAGGTATTTGAGGAGCACGGTTGCTATTTCTCACTATTAGAAAGAAAGTTCTAGCTTCCTTTAGGTAGTGCATATTTCATGGCCTTCACCTATGACCTGAGTCCCAAGAGCACTCAGTTTCCTATCCCCACCTAAAGGTCATTACAAGTGTAATCTGATATAAACTTCCAATTTAGCCAACCATGGAGGGCCAAAGAAGAGATGACCAGGGGCACCAATATTTGCTGAGCACTTATGAAATGTGTAGCTAAGCCCCTTCCAGCATTGCTCTGTTTTAACTCTAATGATGAGTCCCTGGGCTAGGCACTATTATTATTCCCATTTTAAAATTAAAAAAAACTGAGGCACGGAGAGGCTGGGCATCTTGTCCAGAGTTATCCTGGTGAGCAACAGGCGATGTGACTGCAGGGTGTCAAGTCTTAGCGAGTGTGCTATCTCACATGAATGCACAGTCACGACCAGGAAAAAACGTGTGATGTGAGCATCCCCCTCATGCTGGGGCTTGCTCTGCTCATTTGGAAAGAACAGCGCAATGGTGAGGATGTCACGTACTGTGTGAGCCAGTGACACAGATATGCACCGCCCAGATCTGTCTGCAAAGAGGGACTTGCCGCCCAGCTCTGAGTGCTGTTGGCAGCTGGCCCTTTCGGCGACTGCCTCAGCTGCACAGTTGCCTAGTTCAATGTCATGCCATTTCCCATTGGATCACATCCAATGCCTGATTCAGGAGGGCATCGAAGGGTCCAGCCCTTTAGGCCTAATAACGTGAAGGGCCACACTAGCTCTGGAGCCTGCAGTGGCGTCGCTGGGTACACTGTAGCTCAATTTTTCCCTCTTCCCATCCTGCTTCCTGTCCCTCCTGCCACAGATGTTGACCCTGTGGGCATCCCTGAAAGAACATCCTGCCACTCTGTCTCAGAATCTGCTTCCTTGGGAACTCAATCTATGACATCAATTCCATTGACCAGAGAAATATGTGTCCTCTCACTTTGTCTCCATAACTTCCTTTCACATTGAGTTTCCTTTGATTTTTCATGTTCCAGATAACTATCTAAGAACAAAAGTATATAAAATTCTCAAAGACGGGCTACACAAAGATTCAGTCCCCATTTCTCGTATTTTTTTTTTTTTTTGGTTGACAGACTTCAGTTTTTAAAGCTGTTTTAGGTTCACAACAAAATTGAGCAGAAGATACATAGAGTTCCCCTTTACCCTAGCTCCGCACCCAGACACCCTCCCTTTCTACCAACATCCATCTCCCTTGATTTCAGCAATAGATTGTGGAAGACCTCTTTAAAACCAGAAATTCTATTAAAATAGTTTATATGAAATTTTAATTCCTTTTTTTTTAACATTTGAGTGATTGGCAGACTTGATTCCAAAAGCTTCTTGCTGCTTGGCCTTGCGTAGACTCCTTAAACTTTCTGAGACCCAGTGTCCCATCTCGAGAACTGGAATAATAATTATTGGGAGGATTCAATTAGATAACATATCCTAACTCCAAGCAAAGTGCCTGGTGTTTAATAAGGATGCAGAAACTGGGCATTTATATATAAAGTTGGACTCAGGGTGTGTTATTTTCCTATGGCTGCTATAACACATTACCACAAACTTGGTGGCTTAAACAATAGAATTTCATTCTCTCACGATTCTGGAGGCCAGAAGACCCAACTCAGTTTCACTGGCCCATATCAAAGCATCCACAGGGCCCCGCTCCCTCCAGAGGTTCTAGAAGAGAATCCTTTCTTGTCTTTCCCACCTCCCTCTGGCTGCTGGCATTCCTTGTCTTATGACCACATCACTCCAATCTCTGCCTCCATGGTCACATTACCTTCTCATCTCTGTGCATGAAATCTCCCTCTGCCATTGCAGTTAGGGCCCACCCTGATGATCCACAATAATCCCCTCAACTCAAGACCCTTAATTTAATCACATCTGCAAAGACCCTGTTTTTATATAAGGTAACATTTACAAGTTCCAGAACCTGATATCTTGGGGAAGGGGGCATTTTTCAGCCTACCACATGGGATGACACAGTACCTGTCCTGTCTTCATAAGGCATGGTCCTAAACATTTCACCTTTGGACCATGAAAATAGTCTTTTATCCCTTCTAGCTTGTTGTTGAAAATCATCTGTCTTATTTTAAAACCCTTTCCTCCCTTCCTCTCCCAGAAGGGACAATGGCTCCCAAATGCAGTTGGGTAAGGTTTCTGTTAGGTCTCAGCACCACGCCAGTTGCTGTTTTGGAGGCATCTTTCCAAGGTTTTCATTACTTTGATGAGCTCGAATTTAATTAATTCTAGTACCGTTTCCCAAACTTACATATTTCAGGCTCCTCGGATTCAGTAGATGGGGTGATGTCTGGGAATCCAGTCTTCTCAAAGTGCCCTAGGGGATTCTCATCATCAGCCAAGATCTGGAAACACAGAACCCTTCTACAAAGCCTTGAACCAAAGCCCTCGGAACAGGGAATTCCCCTTCCTGCCTGCTGGGTGTGTCATGGTTACACGACCGGGTTTTTATTAAAAGGATGGAGGGAAGGGGGCAGAGCAACCCTGAGAACTACCTGTACAATATTCACTGCAAGAATTCCCCAGCGGGAAAACTTCCAATTCCGAATTAAATAAAGGATGACGACGGCCCGGATTTGGCAGTCCTGCAGCTGTCACTAGGTCGGGACCTCGTGGGTCTGACTGATCAAGGCCGGCCGTGCCCTCCTCGGGAGCCAAGGCTTCTCCTCTGAGAGCAGCTCCAGCGAGGGGGAGCGGGGTACTGGGTGGGCTCTCCCCGGAGAGGTCCTGCGGCCTTGCGGTGGGCTGGGGAGTGGCTTTCAGCACCACCCCTGCAAGCGGCAGCCACTCCAGCGTGGCGTGGGCAGGGGGCGTGGAGAGACGTAGGTATATTTGGGGAGTGGCTTTCAGCCCCCCCCCTGCAAGCGGCAGCCACTCCAGCGTGGCGTGGGCAGGGGGCGTGGAGAGACGTAGGTATATTTATTCCAGCCTGAGAGCGGGGTGCCGGGGCCGCTCCAAGCTACTCGAGGAGCTGTCCTGAGCCCGAGAGCAGGCTGGTTCCGAAGAGGGCTATGAACCCAGCGCTCCTGGCTGGCCAGGTGAGGGCGGCCGTGGTGTGGGCACCCGACGCTCGGAAAATTCGCGGGAGTGGCCCTTGGGGGGTGATGGAGCGCACAGTCCGGCTCAACCCTGGGTAATGCGGGCTCAGGCTCCCCTGCAGACAGGCCGGGGATGATGCGGGCTCAGGCTCACGCTCGGTCGGGGGTGATGCGGGCTCAGGCTCCCCTGCAGCCAGGCCGGCGGCCGCAGCCCGGCGATCTGCCGCTGGGGCGCTGTTCCCGCGCGCGGCAGCTAGTGGCGCTCAACCCCCGCGTCC